>NW_028278438.1:0-300000 GCF_059751315.1 Micrasema longulum
TCTCTCTCGTGTTATTTATGTACGTAGAAGTAAAAAGGCAATTTCGCAGATCTAAGGCCACTTTATGTGCCATTACCACGAGGTTAAAAAGATGACACGACATTGACATCAAGTCCACAGGCAATAATAGGTATACATTATTTTCATGTTGTCTTAAAGAGGACAGTACAGCGCAAACGCAAACGCGGTTTTGTACGGTGAAACAAAAACATTTATTTTAGACCAATATTGGATATACCCCAGAATTTTTATTATACATTTTTAGGAGTCTGTTTTCATTTGTTTTTTTTTGTCAAAGGAATGCTTAACAGATTGGCATTATTTACCAAAAAAATATTGAATTAAACTTAACCAAAACATTATTTTATAATAAAATAGATTTATTTATTTTATTCATACAAATACAAATATATATTACAAAAAAATATTATAATAACGTATCCTCAACTCTATAAGGCCAAGGGCCCTGTGTCGAGTTGAAATACAACATTATGGAAAATGGAAGCACGTACATAATTAAATAATAGCAAAAATAATAATTTATTATATTACACAAACATATATATTCCAATAAGCATCTGGACAACACGCTTTATAGTATATAAATCTATGCAATATTTCGCAGCAGTCTCTTGCAACACAAAATAACTTCGTATTATTTTTTTTGCAACAGAGGGAAAACATTTTTGAGAAGGGAATATGGAAGTCTAGGCATTTACAGGGCTTATGACCCGTCTGACTGGTTTATGTGACAGCTTTACACACTGTGTAACATTCACCATTCTGCCTATGTTTAAACATCCACATTTCCTCAACTCTTCCATTTGTTTACTTTTGTGAAGTAGAAGAGCTGAAACCTTTATTATGTGGGTTAGATTCGTCCGGCCAAACCAATTCACTTACTAGGCAACGCAAAATGTTTATTTAAAGGTTTTAATGCTTAATTACGCAGTAACAATATGATTTGGATAGTTACAGGTGATTTTCACAAAAATGGCGCTTTATAAATTATCCAAACATTAATATTATTATTATAAATAAAATGTTAATTCATAAAAACAGTATTTTGTAAGTATTTTCTTGGTAATTTCTTATACAATGTTTTTTTTTAAATTTAATCATACTTTTTTTTTGTACTCCCAGGAGTTACTACAAACTCATTTTGGTACAGAATAATATTTACATAACATTACGTATGGTAATAATATGTAATAAAACTGAAATAAAATAGACTTGCTTTGTTTTTTTGTTGTTCTCAATATGTGTTATTTTCTTAATGTTAATATTATTTATGTTCCGAATTGAGTTGTTGTAACTCCTGAGAATGTAATTCAACGTATTATACTTGTAAAATACTTTGTGTTATATGATTTATAAATAAATAAATAAAATTAAATTTGAACAGTTAATTATATAATATAAATAAATTAAAACAAATCATTATAAAAATTAAAATTAAACATTTACATACAGTAAGAAACAAATATCCGAGAAAAAAGAAGAACTAAGGTCACGGCCACCGATCTTAACTCCCTTAACTCCCCATTTGCCTCGGAGTCGTTACCGCCCCGACGGAAGGCTCCAGCGCCCACTGAGGGGCGATACCGCCACCGGAACCTATGTTTTAAAATTACATACAAAAATGTCTTATTATTTTTAAATATGTACGCGTTGCAATATATTAGCTCTAGTTTTAACGTTTTAAATAATATTATAATCACTACCACATTGACATTGAACCAGACATCCTTGGCATGAAAAATGTTCATTTCTCTACGCAAATGTTGAAAATAGATGTATAGGTAAATTATTTATGATTCACACTATTAAGAAAATATTTATTCATTGCGTTTTTTTAATGCTGGAGGTCAGAGCAAAGTAAGCTCCAGGCGTCACTGGTGCCTGTTTAAATTAATTGTGACGGGTCCATAAACCTAGGTATTTAAGAAAATATGTGAAGGCATAGCAGGTTTATGAATAGGTATATGAACATTGTTTTTCTGTCGCTTTCTCGCAAATATCTTCCCGATACCGTGTAAAAAAGATAAAAATACGTTAAACTGATTATCTCTTAACTAAAATTGACAAAATCGAGGTTTCGTTTTCCCGCTTTTGCGTCCCAGAATAACAAATATTTTCCGTCTAAAGAAGGCTAAAAAGAAAAATTGAGCGCTTTTTTGGGTTTTTGAATGGTCCTAGCTGCCATAAGAAATAATTAAATAAAACAGTAAAACAGAGTCACGCTAATGGTAATTATCTATAATGCGTAAAAAAATCATCTCTTTCATTGTAAAGTGGCTGTCGCGTTCGCCTACCGTTTTTCAGGTTCTGGGTTTGATTCCTGAGTTTTAAAGGTTTTTAAAACTTAAATATTTCACTGCTTCTGGACTGGCACTTGAAGCGTAGGACTCACCTTATCTTCGTATAACAGATGGTCGAAATACATTACGTTCGGTTTACCAATGCAGTGCCTGAGTCGAGCAAACACATTCCTGATAAGTCCATTGAGATATAATATAAAGAGATAACATTTCATACAAATCCAAGCTAAAAATTTGTCCCCGAAGGAAAAGGAATGACCAGCGGAGGAAACTAGTATTGTCACGTCATATCACGCCGACTTTGACAAGCAAAACAAGTTGTATAGTAAAAAACACGGATTTTTTGTATCGGTCTACTCTAAATTCTATTCAGTATGTCGATCTCTTTCGCGTACGCGTCACCTTTGTTTATTGTTTCACTATACGCCCGATTAACTGAGCAGGACAGAGACAGGAGATAGCTTACGACTGGTACCATATTAATGATTATTTACAGTGAAGGAAAGTGCGCAATTATTTTTCACTACACGCGTATGGGACGAAAAACTTCTCTGCACCGCGAAAGAGACATGTGTATGCAAAAATTGCACCAATAATATTGTCACAACGCTCGGGCCCAACGCACACACCACTCGCACGCACTCAGACCTTTTACAGTTGCCTGCAATCACCACTGTTACTATTGGCCAGTCGACTCGTGAAGGTGAGAAAATACTACTAGAGGACGTCTTCCAAATAATAAATATATTAGATTACCTTAAGGCGGCAATATTAGAACTAAAAATCACAGTACAATTTATCAGCCAACAATATGAAGATCTTGTTAAAATATCTCAGGAAAATAAAAAGATTATTTACGAAGTAAAAAGGGAGGCGAATTTCCTTTAGTTCAAAAATAAACAAAAAAATCTAGTAATATCTTAACTACAGGAAATTCGACGAAAATTCAGTCATTTTTGACGAACACACTACAAACCATGAGAAAATAGTAGAACAAAATTTCACGAAAAATAAAATAGAAAAAATAAAACACAACAAATCGAAAAATAAAATAAGAACGGCATAATAATAGTTGAGTTAAAAATCAAGAAGAAAGACAAAAGGTTCCCGTATAGTGGAACAACGGAATAATCGGAGGAAATAAAGAGAGAAAAATTTACGTCAACGAATTTATTTCAACAAAAAAAAATCTTCTGGAAGACAAAACAAGCAGCGAAGGGAAAACACGGTTTTATTTGGATCAAGAAAAAAAAAATTCTTATGAAAAAAACTTCTCTACAACGCGTCCAATAATTATAAAAACTGAATCTGAAATTAGAAATGGAATAAATTTATTATCTTTTTTAAATTGGCTATTGTTTTTTAAATTCTTATTATTTGTATTTACTTGATTTTATTTGATAATTTTACGTTTTTTTTTCATTCGTATTAGAAACGCGCCGATTATTTATTATTCGTTTGGTGCGATCTAAATATTCTTAAGGTACTTTTGTTTTTAAATAAATGAATATATATTTTTAACTAACCATTGGGTGCTGAAAGGGAATGATAGTGATGAATTTTTTTTAGATCAATCATCTCTTTTGTTAAAATTGATATTTTTACAGTTAAATTTAATACTTTTTCATGAATATTTAAACACAGTACTATGTATTATAATTTCAATATTATGATTGAAACAATGTTTATATTATATTGAATTTGATGACACGATTGATTGAATGTCAATTAGTTACACTTCCTCTATTTTACAGTACATAAGAAGGAAGTATAATATCCGTGAAAAAATGATTACTCAAACAATAAAAAATACAATGAACGTTGATCTTATTTTGTTCGATAGAAGAATACCATTTTATTTGTGTTTTATTGACCTAAATATTGTGTTGACATTGGTTAATTGTTTATAATCATTAAATCATTCATCATCATCACTGTTTTCCTGTTTGCATTCAACGGTGCGTAGGGCACTGCACAGGCCTGGCGTATTTTTAGTCATTTGATACATGAAGGTCTAGGGACAATGAAATATAGAAATATTATCTTAAATCAAATAATTAAATTTATTTTTTGATAAAATCAGGCAATTGTTCTGCTTTATTGGGTTGTTTTTAACCTAACTTGAGTTCTTCTCAATAAAAGCCAACTTACAACAACAACAAACCATCACACCGTTTCCCCGAAGGGATAGGCAGAGAGAGAACGCCACATCACTCTATCTTTGCATACAGATATCGCTTCTTCTACATTCATACATCTTGTCATGCACGCGCGCCGATTATTCCGACTTTTGACATGTCCATCTTCAAGATCTGTCGGCTACCGCACCCGTCACACGTCGAGCTCTCTATTTCATGTGCCAGCAGTTCGTACGAACTATGCCCAGAACTCTCCACTTATACGTTTTGCTCGTGAATATAATTTGAACTTTTCCTTTATTGATCCATTTGATGGTAAAAAAATAACATTTAAAATGCGCGTCTTAAAACATACTTTTTTGTCTTATACTTAGTGTAAATAATGAAGTTTTATTTTATCTTATTTTATGTTAGTTTATTTTGTCTCTAATTCTTTATATTTTATATACATATATTTATATTTTCGACACTTGAAACTTGGGCAATATTTACACACATGTCCACCCTCATTTCAATATAACACCCACTCACCCACCCTCTCACTCACTTACACTCACACAAACACACTAGTATGTATTGTACGTGTATTTCATGTATTTCTGTGGATATCTGTCATTGGATTTATTCTCTGTATATTTGATTTGTTATATTTGTGTTACATGCATTACTGTTGATATCCCCAATAAAAAAAATAAAAAAATAATAATTAAAAAAAGTATTTGTTGGATTTGGTCATTCCATGTCTTTCTCGGTCTTCCTCTATTTCTGCTTAATAATAAAAGCCAACTTAATAAATTGATAAATAAATTTAAATATTACAGGTTAAATCACTTTTCAAAACTATTATTTTATGTCGATCTTGGCAAATGGCAACGTTAAGGGATACATTTCAACAATATTTTAAGTAAATCGAAATAATTGTAGACATAGCTAGATTCTACCCCCCAAGGGATTATTTCACATTGAAATAACAGACAGGGCAAATATTTTTAAAAGGGGAATATGGAAGCATAGGCATTTACAGGATTTTTTTATCTGTCATTGGCTGGTTTAAGTAGTCCATTTACATTCATAGTCAATTTCACACAATCGGATTTGGTCCAGTGGCTAGTGTCACACACTTACGGATCGAAGTTCGGACTCCGCTACCATAACTTATTTGCTATTTTCTATTAGCGAGTTATTTACAACTAGTTGAAAATGGGCCCAAAAATTAATTTTGTATGGATAAATCATAATAACGTAAACACATTTTTTTATATTAAATTTATCAGTTGTAATTCTAAGTGTGTTTTAATGACTTTTTAGAAGGTTAAATCCAATACCTGTTTACAAATATTTGGACATAGTCAAAATATTGTTAATTCATTCAGACTTCTTGCAATAAATTCATACAGTGCCCTTGGCATCATTCGATGCAAAAAGGGATTAGATACTTGGTTAATATTTTTTTAATACCTCAAGGTATGTAATGAGATAAAAAGATTGGTATCCAACGTCGTATAGTAATTTACTTATTATTGTTAACATATATTTTTTTACTTCCTGTTCTCATATTTTAATAATTCAATGTGACGATAAAGGACATCTCAAAGAAAAGTAAATGAGGTACTTTATTATGAAACAAATTATTACGAAAGTAAAAATATTATTCAAACAACATTGGCTTTGCGATATAATTACAAGGTTTCTTTAAACCAGTGTAAAAGTTACATTTTTAGTAAATGCTTGTATAGTTTTTATCGGGGTCCGAAGTGTCACCAAGTCTACAAAAAATATCAAAAATCAAAACCCTATTTTTTCCCCAGAGCCCCATTTTCGTGAAAATCACATCAAGGCAAGACATTTATCCCCTTATAAAATCACCTCATGATATTTAAGTAAACCCGGGTTTTACTTGTGAAATCATTTATGCGACTAATTTTTTTGAAGTTTTGGCAATTCATTTTATTTTAAATTAAGTGAAAAAATAAAACGAATTGCCCCTTGTACATAGACACTTACAGAGAAAAATAATTTATTTCCCACCTGTGAAAAGAAAAAATATGAATGAAAGTGTAAAGTGCGTAATGATTTTAATCGAAAGTTAGTTTTTGCAACATTTGTATTAATTCAAATAATTATAGCATAGATGGTGAACATTTTAGAGAAGGAAATATAAAAGTCCAGGCGTTTACAAGGCTTATGACCTGTTATTGGCTGGTTTAAGTAGCCTCTTTACATTAACCGTAACATTCACCACTTTGCCTTTGTTTTTTTTTTTTTAATTTATTAATTAATATAGTCTCATAAAATTATGCATGTTAATTTTTTTTATCAAAATCTACCCGCCCGTTGTATTACTTTAAACTGTAGCTAATTTCGTGGTTGATAATCATATACCTAATGTTTTTTGTCCGCATGGGTAACTCTATTAGCCCGTGGCGTGTTATTGCTGTTAGTTGCTTATATTACATTTTTGTATTAAAGGATAATCCTCAAACCTTTTTTTCCTGGTTCCTTACGCAAAAACCATCTGACTAAATGTCTTAATAGCTTATTGAAAAAAATAGGTAAAAAGATAGCAAAGTTAAAACTTGAATTTAAAAGCTGGACCATTTTGTGAGAAGGTTTACTTTACCTGCAATGGTCATTTATCATTTATCCATTATTGGAACTAATTCAAAGTTCTGTCAGGAACAAAGTGTCAAGATTTTCAATTGACTGTTTTTCTCTTACAGCATTTTTTTAGCAAACGGTTTTAGAGTCTGTGGAGGGAAGGAGTGTTGCAGAAAAAGTCTTACGTGGTGAAAATATTTGTTTCCCATCTTTCGCGTTAGTTAATTTTCCATACTTATTTAATATTGACTGCAAACAATATAACTCTATTGACGAAATTCCTCCGTCAACGCATTGACCAATAGTTTTGCCCACCGGCGAAATCACAACACCACCTTAACCTCGAATCCGACTGTCACGTAATAATAGCCTCTACGCAATTCTCGTACCCTGGCCGGTGAAATGACGCGTGGGTAAGGTTGGTAATTCGCATAAGGCGGGTTTTACCATCTTGTTGGGCTTTTGCGAAATCTTTCCGAGCCTTGACCGAGTTGCCACACTATGAAGTGATGAGACATGAGACAAGATTGCGATGCGCGCAATCGATTGATGGAAATCGAATTGAATACTTTACAACCAGTTTTCAATAACCAATACATTTTTCCCAACAGCTTAAGAGAATATACGGAGGCAGATCGGTTGGTTGAATAGGTATTTTAATTATTTTTTTTGTAACCCTTTTGCAGATGCCTCCCCGAATACTGTGCAAAAAAGACAACTGCACGTCAGACGGATTATGCTTAACTTAAAGCGACACAATCGAGGACTCGTATTCCCGTTATGCCTTTCCCAAAACTGAACTGAATTTGATATTTTTATTAACAAAAAAGTATCAAATAGAATTCATCTGCGTCGACATGTTTTGTTTTTGTTTTTTATTTACATTTTAACAAAAAACAAAAAAAAAGAAATTTTTAATATTTTTTAAAAATATTTTCTTTGCATCAGATATCTTCACCAAGATACAAATATGAAAAGGGAAAGAAAAAAATTCTGTGGGATCAATTAATTTAAGAAATCATCGTACTTAATAGTATTTAATTTTTCTAAGCTGCGCTATTTTTTATATTGCATACGTCCGTAAATAAATTAAAGGAAAACTAAAAAATTGCATCCGGTTATCAAAATAACTGAGTTATTCGATCATCAAAATAGAGCTGTTTGGCATTCGTTACCGATTAATTGCAACACTACTCAAGACATTCGTGAAAATCACTTCGCAGTCGACAGTCGTTCGTCACAGGTTACGCGGATATACACGATTACGAATGTGCGCTTGACGCGAATGTAGAAACGATCGATTGATGAAAGTTATCCTTGTACAAAGTCTTGTAGCAATCTTTCTTGTGACAGCAGCTTTTACAGAAAACCTATGTTTAAGAGAAGTGCTTGGAAAAAAATTACTTATAAAATGAATTTTTCTATTAAGTGATTTGAAGTATTGATTAGTTAACTAAGGCTGTATTTCTGTGATATTTTTATTTAATAATTGAAATCGGTGCTTTATTTCGATTAAGTGCTTAATAATCTTTGGATTTATAATCGACAATCAAGGAGGAATAAGGTATATTAAATATTTATTTAAATCATGATTTAATTATGTTTTAGTATTTTTTCACGTAACATATATACTCGTATTTTAATAAAATACACCAGTGCGACTCAATTTTTTAAAATATATTAAGATCAACAACAATGGTCGATATTTGGAAAGATGTTTTTAAGGATTAAATATATGATTGCATTACGAAATAAGGCTTCAGTCTTATACAAAATAAGAAAATCATAATATTTTGCTATTTTAAAACACCGTTCTTTCAAACTTATTTTCTTAGGTGTACCTGATAAAGAAATAAACATAATTTTTTTTTTTAACTGAAGTACATATAATTACTTTTAAATAATGGTACTAACAATAATTTAATGATTTAAAGAAAAAAAAATAATAATCACGGCAATTTTTTTTTTAGCATTTAAAAGCATTTTAAATCACGTAAATTTTGTTTTATTTTCCATAAACTCTCAATTAAATTGCACTTTTAATAACAGTTTTAAAATAATAAATTCCTTGAAATATGCTAGTTAAATCCTTTTTCAATGGAATCATGTTTTTTTATTTATTTAATAAAAATATCTTTGTTGTAAATATTTTCTTTTTAGAATATGTTTAAAGAAAAAATTTAATGCCCTCGAATGGCCGATATGAACTTAAAAAAAAAATTAATTCCATTAAAAAGAAATGAGACGAAAATATTTTATCGATTTTTCTAACAAAACTATTGTTGAAGGCATAATTTAAGCAAGAGTTTAAGAAAAATAAAACAAAATAATCTGAAATTTAAAATGCTTATACAGAAAAACTCCATTTATTCGAAATCTTGTCATCCGGATTGCTAAATATCCAGATCGTTACACGAAAAAAAATTAAGACAAGGTTCTTAATTTTAATTTAATAGTGCAATTGACTTGGCTGGACATGTTTAAGTAAGCTTTTAATATGATTCCAATTCGGTGTATTATTTCAAAAGCAATAAAATATGGCACTCATTTCTCCGAATATTTAAAAATTTACTGAAGGTATTTCTTTACAAAAACCAAAGAATATGGATTTCGCTTCAAACACTTATTTTTAAAAAAAAAAATTAATTTAAATCACTACATTGAGTTTGACTTAAATTCTTCATCTTTAGGTATATAATCGCCTATGTACATCACTAAGTTTAATCTAAATTTCAAGAAGCGTAATCTGCCGGTAAAAAAGTAATACAAATTATATAATGTAAAACTATCAAGTATTCATTTACTTAGTATTATGGTTCACAAACAATAAACAATACATTTGACATTGGTATAATAATCACAAATCGTTATTTTAGATATTGTTCATTAAGTATGTATGCTTTTTATTTGTGTGAAACCACTACAACTGTAAGATAAGTAAGATTTTCTGTTTGAAAAAAATACATTTTACTTTTTAATTCGTCTTCCAAATAAATTTTCTCCAAGAAATTATTATTCTGAAAGGTCTTTAAAACAAAAAAACAATAATTGCATTATTTAAATCAATACTTTTGAATTTGCTTACAACGTAAATACTCATATAAACATAATTATTTCAAATACAGTAAATTGTTTTTATTAAGCATTTTATTTGCTTCCGCCTAGTCATCAAAATGGTAACGCGGATATAGTGAATGTTATAATCAATAATTAGAGTATCATTAAAAAAATACGTCATTAAAATAAATCAATTAATTGCTTGTCGATGTTACGTATATATATTATATAAGTATGCGTAAATAGGTTAACAAATAAATACTTCAATGAATGCCTCATTTTACACGTATCATCCAATACACACGGCATGGTAAAATTGGGGTAGATTGACATTTCGTAGCATTGAGGAAACAAGGTTCTATGTAGATTCATTATTTCTTTCACACATGTAAGTTTGAAATGAAGACATTTTATCCAATATGTTTTTTTTTTAATATTGTCTGAATTTGATTTGATTTCGTCTTTCCATATAAAAGTTAAACGAAAAAAAACCTATTTTTTTGTAGAACCTTGTTTCCCCAACGCGACGATTTATTCAATTACTTTGTATTTATTTAAAATATGTTTATCGGCTACTCTCAGGTGAAAATTCCGCAAAAGAATATCGAGTGTAGATTGATCGGCGTCATGATGTACTTTTTAATTTGTTTGGCTGACATTAAATGCAAAATAAATTACATTACACAAAATAATATTGTTTATCATTCCGTTTGGATTTTTTATCTTCGTTGGGACAATAAATACACTAACATGCAAATAATTATTAAACGATTATCGATTTTTAATTTTTATGAAGTAACAGAGCTTTTATTGGAATAAATAAAAAAAATTACAAAATCAATAAAATTTTCGGGTTTTCCCTAATTAAAAAAATAACACTATAATCTAACTCACAAACTCACTTTACAAAATCAACTGATGAATGAATCACTTTTCTTGCCATTTTCAATTTTTGTAAATCCTGGAAACACTTGGTGTTTTTGAGTAAAACAATTTAATAGTAAGCCACTTTAAACTACTAAATTTAAATTCCAACCGTCCATGCGATCAGTATCTCCTATTTTTGTAAATTTATTTATTTATTTTGTTTTTTAAAATATAACTAAAACTCTAAACTTCATTGTCAAATAAAAAATATGTAAATAGAGACTAGAATTCTCACTGTTCATGCGTTTTGTAGCTGCAAGACGTGCTGTAATCTAGCTCCTATATATCATAATTGGAGACGAGGAACTAGCATTCCAATCGTGAATGCGCTCTGTAGCTGCAAGACGTATTGGGATATTAATTTATTACAGCGCCCTTGAGGTGATTTTCACAAAAATGGCGCTATGGAAATTATCACAATTTAATAATTATAATAAAAGATTAAATTAACTTAACTACCTGTATGTCGGTAATATTTAATATTAATAATATATTACATTACAGAATATGCGTACATTTTTTCTTCTAAACGTGTTTAATTATAAGTTACCGACGAAGATACTTTTAATGTTTGTGCAAACATTCTCAATTTCGTACACAAATATCGTTTTTTTTATAGACAGTTGAAGATAACTCTGTTAACTTCCCATTGTAATCGGGGCCCTGGTCTGCTATTATGAACGGTCTCGCGACCATAGAGCACACTTTTATAACTCGTATCTACCAAAAAATGTTTTAAAAAAACCGGCAAACGGTCTACGAGACAAAAAGTTTAAGGACCTCTGGTTTAAATTAAAACTCTAGAACACCGCTTTAAAGAGTGACAAGGTAACCTCTGTTGGTTAAATTTCGCAACACCTCGGAACTAAGAATTACCTAGGATTGCGTGTGTCCCGCCATTTGCGCGGATTTGTAAATAAGCATAATATAATAATCTGAAGTAATTAACATTACATGTGTGGTTATTTGCATTAAGAAACATTGGACATTACCTAACGTGTAATTGATATAACTTGTAATCGTGGAATATTATCCTAAACAACGGACGGTAGTCTAAGAAATATTGATTTTCAAGAATAACCACACATTGTTAGGTTATGTTAGGCTATAGAAATTACTAGATATGACGCAAATTAGCAGCTCTGTCCACTGATATGTATATTTTTAATTTATGCGTTATTCTTAAAGCAGATGCATTTAAGAAATACCAAATATTGTGATGCCCTCGACAATTTAAATTAAATAAATAGCCGATCAGTCAGTGACACGCAAACAAGCACATCATTACCAAGTTTGTTTATTTACACCACAGCTGCACTCAAAGATCATGCATATGCTACCAAAAATTGGAGGAACTCATTTTTAGTACATAAAAAAGTTTGTATTTTTACTTTAACAATCAACATTCGTTTTTGGTGGATCTCAATCTGATTCTACCCTTGAATTCCTTATAATTTTGACCGATTTATTTCTTAAATAATAATTAAATTCAAAAATAATATTAACACCCGTTTATTATATTTTAAAAACGTATTTCTATCAGTGCAGCCTTGTAACTAAGAAAAGCTTCGCAATTGCGCCGCTAGCCGTAGATTAAGGTTCACAAAAAAATATACTAATTTTTGAATATTAATTGTTTTAAGCTTTGTTAATCACTCATGAACAAATATTTCGAAATAATGAAAAGTTACAGATTCCCTTTTACAATGTTTATACGAAAGGTTTTTACACACTTTCATGACGCAAACAGGCGTTTTGGTTTCGATTCTAAACGTCACGCCTGGCTGGAGGTCGAAGAACGACTAATAAAGCGTTCGGAACGACAGCGTTTGGGCATGAGTGTCATAATTTTTCCGGGCGCAGGGCATATTTACATGTATTGCTATGTCGATGCCTACATCCAACATATATAAACCCATTGCAGGCAAAGTGAACTAACTGACGTTTAAAAGGTGAAATCAAATCATAGCTTTTTTTTATATTTCTGTTATCAGTTTAATCAAAATACCTTTTTCCTAGTTTTTTATGTACAAAAGATGCAAGTTAATGAAAAAATTCCAAGTTTAAATATTCAAGTTTAACTATTTTATCCGTTAATTGTATAGAAGACTTATATTTCCTTTTTGTATATTTGTTTCTACGTAACTCGTCACCATAAATACTACATTAGCTGGCAGCTACCATTGTTATTATTCTTTAAAATTGAAAAAAATGTACTGTCAAACTTAGAACAAAGTGGTACATAAATATACTACAAAATTTTTTGAGGTATTTCATTTTTATTATTTCGTATTAATAATAAGTTTTATCTCACAATGGCATCGTAATAGTGTATACTAATTTACTAGTATTCAACTTTGCTTTTTCAAATGCAATAGGTTTATTGATTTATTTATTTACATACATAGGGTTATTGTACATTATTTGAGACAATAAGTCCCAACTCCATGGGACTAAAAGTCCTGTGTTGAGATGGGACGAGCAATTATATGACACAGACACATGAGTATATCACCACAAATATAGGATTTGAAACATAAAAAATAATTATAAAAAAATATTTTTTTAAATATATACCTATATGACACATTAATATGGTATACAGTAAACTGAAGCATTTGGAAAATCATCAGGGAGTTTTCTACTCAAATCCCTTCCACTAAGGAAAATCCAGTCCTTAACTCTTTTCTTGAAAATATTTTTTTCGGTGCGATAAAATTATCTTGAAAGTTTTTTTTTGCAGGTTTTTAAGACGTAAATCAACACAAAAATTCCCATGTGTCCTATAAAGAGTTTATAAGGCATTTAAAAGTCTTACCCTATAGATGCCTACATTTCATATTTGCCTCTCGAAAATCTTTTTCATCTCTTTTGTAATAAAATTATTTTTAAAAGATGCTTTTCTATTTGCAACATAACATCATATTTATTTTATAAACAATATACATGTTATATATTTTTTTTTACAAAAACAAAGTCAATTGTTAAAACAATCGCACATTGTTAATAGAATGGACTCGTGACATCAAAATACGAGTATTAAATGTAAGAATTGATTCAAACAATAATACTATAGTATGAAAGGCAATATTTGGACCAAGGCTCTAACCTCGGCACCGAATCCAAATAAAATAAAACAAAAATAAGAAAAACGCGAATAAACATCTGTAATTTTACATGTCTTTATTAAATTTTCAACAACAAATAGTATAATAAACATCAATGATCGAAAATTGTGTTACATAAATATAATTTCATCGGTAAATTACAATATATTATAATAATTATCAGTACGCTTTTTAAAAACTAAGTTATTTGCTGAAGAGATTTTTTTTTAAATTGAAATCAAATAATGTTTTTTACTACTTCTCTTATTTCTACTAATATTTATTTATTCATAATATTATGTACAGCTCGGTGCATCAACGAATTCTGTGATTTTGCCTTTTTCTGAAATGGAAAGCCTCTGTTTATTTTTATTTCGTGTTTGATATTCGAGGAATAACCTATTGGTTCATTATTATGTAAATACAAAACATTATTTTTAAAAATATAAATTATTGTAATGTCGGACCTTTTTTTTATAGCATTAATTAAACATTTGTGTATCACTATTTTTTAAAATTATTTTCAAAGCCTTATTTTGTTAAACAGTAAGTTTCTTTTTTCTTCTTTAATAGCCAAACAAAAGGATAATTCTTATGGGGGATAATCAATTAGTTGGATATTTTTTTGCAGGAATCCGCATTCATATAATATCTTCTAATTCGTCCCATAAGAGAAACCTTCTTGGCTATCTTTTTAGTCACATGCCTAGTATATTGGGAAAAAGTCAGTCTAGAACAGGTATGTGAAATATCACATACTACCAATAGCGATAAAAATATATAAAATGAATTTAGAATAATTATAGATTAGAGACTTTGACTCAATCTATGTAATGAAAATTTTATATATTGCTTTAGTACGTAGCCAACTTGAATACAACTTGGTTATATGGTCACCATATTATAAAGTGCATATAAATAACATCGAAAGAATTCAACGTAAATGTTTACGTTTCGTTAATTTTAAATTAGGTATTCCAGTTGAACATATTAATTATACATACTTAAATAAATATTCAAATTTACACACATTGGAAACTAGAAGAAAATTAAATGATTTGTTATTTTTATTTAAAATATTAAATTCAATATGTGGCTGTTCTGAACTGTTGAAACTAATTAACTTGCGAGTGCCCGGCCGGATTACTCGATTTAATAAACTCTTCTATATAAATGTATCTACAACTAACTGCAGTGCACACTCGCCTATAAGGAGAATTCGTGTGTTTGCAAACGAATACGCAAATGATATAGATATATTTAATACAACACTTTTGAATTTTAAAAGGCAGTGTGTCAATTTATTATCCTCAAATTTAAATACTTAAATAATACTATGTTGTTTTATATTGTATACCTTTTATTAACTTATATCTGTATTCTTAATTATTATTTTTTTACATTCTTCTAATTTTAAGATTCTTTTAATATTAACCGATAGGAAAATAAACTTCTGTTTTCTCTACTGGAATATATGTATGTGTGTACTTTAAGTAAGATTATTTTGTATACATTTTTATTTTATTTTTATTATTACTTCATTTCCATTTTTTTGCCACTTTTGTGTAAAATATATCTCTGTTCTTCATATATAAATATATGTCAAACATGTAAAAGCCTGCAAGGCGTTTAAATAAATAAATTAATAATCGATAGTATTTTCGAAATAAATATAAATATTGTATAGAAATGTTTAAATTTGTTGTTAAAAAAACGCGACATGTTTGACCTTGGTTGTTGTGACATCAAGATTCGTGATAATGGTCTTAACAAATTTTAATGGCCAGGAACAAATAAACATGAATCGTGACGTATTAGGGGCGTGACCAATGGAATGACCGTTTTTGCGGGAATTCAAAATTAATTAAATTAAATTTAAACATATTTTTTATGCTACTAATAATTAGCAAAAAAAATATTTTTTTACTGGACCGTATTTCATATGCCTTTATTACTTAAAAATGTTAAAAAAGTGATATTTCCCGAATCGTAAATATTTCATTTCATTACCTTCTTCAACATTTCTTCACGCATCACTATTTTTGCTGGAGTAGGGATTTTTTGTTTGCTACATTTATATACTACGTTTATTTGTGTGAAAATCAATAAAGATCGGAAACATCTGTTAAGTATTTACATTTTAATCTTCATAAATCCGGGAAATTTAACGGGAATCAAAATTATTATTAATTTATTGAGTGGAATACAAAAATATTGTTTACATGTAAATTTGTTCATAATAAAAAAATGAACAGTATTTTTAGTGATTTTTAAGTTATATAATCATCATAGTTACTTCCTCTGCATTTAATGGTGTAAATGGCACTGCATTGGGAATAGAAACAAGTGTAGACATTTTAGTTGGTAGGGGAAATTTTAGTTCAATGTGAGTGGACATTGGAAATAAAACATTATAAACAAATAAATAAATAAAATAAATAAATAAATTATTCGGTTCACCAATGTCCTAACCACATTCAGAAAATGGAGAGGCTACACACACGTTGAGTTACATTTGTATGTATATTTTTATTAAATGGATGGAAGAAATTACCGCCTGACAACTGGTTTGCCAATTTACAAAAAGTCATACAAATAAATAAATAAAATTCAAAACGTATTACTAATAAAATAAAAACAACAAAAAATCTTCATCACTAGTAATCTTTCTATTGTTACCGTATTAGTAATATTTATATTTTATAGCATATACTTATTGTACTCGCATCATCATATAAGTATTTGCATAATCTTTTGTTAAATTTTTACATTTTTTTTAACGAAAAAAGACATATTTGCGTTCTCATGATTTACCCAAATATTACATTTGGAAGGTCATTTTCAATGAGTTGCACATAACTCACTATTAGAAAATAAGAATTAAGTTGGAGTAGAGTGGGATTTGAACCACGGACCTTTGAGCCGTGAGTCCGAGACACTAGCCACGGGACCACAACTCGATTCATAGTAATAAAACATATTATATGAACAAATATTAAACTTCCGGGAGTTATAAAAAAAATCGTTTGGGACCGTACATTAAAAGGAAACATTTTTGTGACAATACATAACATTAGTAAAAACAATTCAAAACAGTAAGAATATGTTATATGGGAAACATAATTACACAGTATTATACACTATCTATTTAAATTACATTAATAATTAGCTCCATCAAAAATACTTGTATAATATTTTTTAATTACGATACTTTATGCTATTCATCAGTTCGTTTACTTTATCAGGCAGTAATGGCCAATATTTTTCAGAGACTTTTTGCCGATTTACGTTGAGCGAAATTCAGAGACATGAAGATTTTTTTGTATTGTGGTTGTGAATGTCGTGATTAAATGTGTATTTTAAATTTGTGTGAGCAAAAAAGGATATGATATTTTAAATTGCTTGCCAAATAATCCAAAGTACATAAAAAGGTTTAAAAATTCAAAATTCATATACGCAGTCATCTTTTCTGAATCATCGAATGACACTGTAAGAGGAAAATCTTTTTATCTACGTCATAAGTTGTTAGTAACAGATTTTTTAGAAATTATTATATGTTCTGGGACAAACCGATTAATTTGAATAACATTTTTTTATAAATAAATATATCAGCAATCAATTACTCATCAACTTCTCATCAA
Organism: Micrasema longulum; assembly: GCF_059751315.1. Classification (NCBI taxonomy): domain Eukaryota; kingdom Metazoa; phylum Arthropoda; class Insecta; order Trichoptera; family Brachycentridae; genus Micrasema; species Micrasema longulum. The sequence goes on from NW_028278438.1 coordinate 17,790, forward strand.
TGCCAAATAGAATGTCAGATTTTAAATCAATAAAGGAGGTTAAAAAAATATATTTAATTAGCAAAACGTTTTCTCGTTATTTTAAGAACAGCGTGATTGTAAAATACCGTATTTTTCGGACCATAAGGCGTCCTTTTTTGCTCTGGAAATTCAAACAAACATTAGGGTTCGTCTTATCGTCCGCAAAATACGGTATTTACATTATTTTAATCCACTCTGGGACTTAGTATGAAAACTGATACTTACGTGTCTACCTCTCTAATGAATCAGAATGCTCGTGTTTTGAGAGGGAGTTCGCACAACAATTTATATTTAGAGATTTTTTAAATATCATGATTTTACAATAATTATTAATTTAACAATGGTTATTAATTGACATCAAACGCTTGCACATGAATTAATAATATAAATTATCTTGTGGTTTTGGATTTAAATGTATAAATTTAATCTCAGTATCTGTCTGAAACCACAAAATATTCAAAAGGCATTATTGGCTTTGTGGTTAGGAACTTTATACTTCATATTGTGAATAATTCCTTTTCCCTCCGATCAATTCGCCGATCATGAACAGACGTCATGGCGTCGTGCGTCACGCTTATGACGCGATGGCATAATAAGAGACTTATCATCATTTTTATGCCAAATTCCAGCGAGGATTAAAAGATCTTTGAAAATAACATTAAAAATCAGCGTTTTTGACTTAATTGAATACATATCAATAGTGCAAAAGTTTTTTTGTGTATTCCTCTTTATTTTTCTTTTTTTTCTTTTTTTTTTTTTTTTTCTTTTCTTTCTTTTTTTTTTTTTTTTTCTTGCTTGTGTATTTTATTTTTGCATTAATCAGTTTGTTTTAAATATTTGTTTTGACTTTAGTTGCAGTTTTAAATACGACTTTGATAATAGAATATTGTTTAATAAACATAAACAAACATTTATTGTTTACCCACGAACAGGCCATACTTTTGTGGGTTTTTTTGTTTACTATTTTTAATATTAATATCTATTTCATTGCAATATGATTATCCTTTATTTTTTAAATACTCTGTTTTACCTCTTATGTATATTGTAAAAAAAAATACAATAATAAATAAATGACATTTTTTATGTTCATAATATTGTATTAAAACGTGTACTTGCTCTATTTTTTTTAAATGACTCTTTCTAAAAAAAATTACGTACTCTTTTATTGATTGATATTAAAGAAATGCAAGTATTATATTTTATTATAAAATTACACATTAACACTTACAAAGTTTATTGCACACGGTTGAAATTTCGTACAGGAAACAAAATGGCAATGCCTACAGTGCTAATTGTACTTATACAGTACCTATGCAAATGACGCTCATCTTAAACTTTCCAATTATATTTCAAAGTCGTTAAGAGTCAATGTACCCGATGCTAAAAACATGATGATAAAACCAGAAATTTTACGCATATTTATTGCCATAACTAGGAAAAACATCAATTTAAAATATGTATTAAGAATAATCAAAATAAGAAATTAATGCAAAATGTCGTACAAACATTTAAATGTCCTCTTCAAAAATTTCACTTTGATTTTCAATTTAAAATAGGTACTCAATAATATAATAGACGCGGATAATAGTCCGAAATTGCTTTCACTTTTCAATTTTAGTATCGGAATCCGGCACACTATTCAACAAAACATATTTTTATTTATTCAAAAGAACTGTCTTGTGCATTCTATTTTATAAATAATAAATTATGATGCGGCAGTCAATATAGACCGTCGTTAATATTTATATATTAAACTTTTTGTGCATACATAATATTTGTACCTTCGGAAAACTTCACTGTCGATTGACAATGTCGACTTTTTATCAAATAGCGAATATTTGTATTTGTAGATTTTTAGGAGTTCGCAATACGATTGATTAAATTTAAATGACGATAATTTTGACGTCAACTTTATTTATACGCCCATTAAAAATACTTCACCTTAAAAAAATAAAATACGTTGTTTTGCGTGATGGTACCTTAGAGTTTAGAGGATAAAACACGGGGGTGCACTTTTTGCCGTTTTGAAGTTAAAATTGCAGAAATTATAGCAATAAGCTATTTTATACGCGAATAAAACAGCGAGATCCACTTTCGTCATAAAATCGCATTTTTAAGTTGAAACGAAAATCTCCTGTCAACTTTGTCTAATGCAAAAAAAAACATCAGTTGTCTCAGTAACATTATTTTAACATATACTGTAATTATCAAATTAAACATTATTTTGCATTGAAAGTTTATTGAAGATTGAAATTATTTATTTATTTATATACATCAACGGTTCAAAGAAACTTTTACAAAAAAAGATTTACAGAAATAATCACAGCAGTGCACAATAGTTATTGAGTCCGTAATATGAAATAATTGAATAATTAAAACTAAACAATTTAGTGAACATATAATACAAAAAACACAAAAGTAAAAAAGAAACATAACATCTTTAAATAAAAGATAACAATAACCATCAGAAAATCTTATGTTCTAAGTATAAATATAGCACAGTAAAGTGGCGAATAACTAGATAATAATAATAATTTTAAAAAATGAATAAAACATTAGTTCTTTATAAGTTATAAGTCTTTTAGAGCAATAAAAAATAAAAATAAAAGTTAAACTTAATTTAACTAAATAATACCTATATTTGGTGAAATCATCATAAGTTAGTTGGAAGAAGTTGCTATTTGGCAATAAATCTACCAATGTACAATTTAAATTATATCTAACACATTAAAATAAAGAAATAAATTATTTCGTATTTCAGGAAACAAAGTTAAATTTAAATCCATTACTTTTCTGAAAAATAACGAGTGAAAATACGCTTTAATTCATGAATAAAATTTGTGTTAAAATATCAAATATTTTATCATATTTTTTTCTATGTATCCTGGGTGTAGGAGTATCCAAGTAATCTCAATTAATTTCTAAGGAAATCATAATTCAAGGATTCCACGGGTATTTTTAATTAATATTTTTTATATGACCACTTACCGATTTTTCTACGTCTACCGGTTTCGAGAAGTACCCGTTTCTTCGTCAGGACACCAATTAAACCAACACGCAAAACCCACTATACACCTTCACCATAGTTGTTGCCCAAAAATATAAAACCAACATGACATGCATTTTAACAAGCACATGCACTGATTAGGACAGACATGACTAATTAATACTGACTAAATTATGAAAATATTATATGTTGTTTGAGAAATAGTTGAAAAAGGGTAGAGGGGATGGAGGTAGGGGGTGAGCTAAATAGGTTTTGGGTGACCATTACAGTGTAACATCGTATAAATGACTATATTCAAAGGTTGTTTGATTATTGATCAAAGAAACATTCTTTTTTAAAGCTTTCTTAATGTGAATTATTTCCATATTATTTACTTTTTACCCTTTATTACTTGTATGTAAGATCTTAACTCCTGTATTTTTATTAAAGTCATGATTTAAATTAATATATTTGCGAATTCGGAGAAACTATTATTGAGAAGGCACCTCATTTGTTCTTTAACACGAATATCCAAATTTCTTGATGTTCTTCCAAAGTAAACTGAAGGACGAGAATTGCATTTTTATTGGTAAACACCTGAATTATTTAATAAACTTTTTTTATCTTTATTATTGAGCAATAATTTATCAATATTTTTTTTTTTTTTTGTAAAAAAGAAATATTTGCGTTCTTATGATTTACGCAAATATTTAATTTTGAGGGCCATTTTCAACGAGTTGTAAATAACTCACTATTAGAAAATGGAATCAAGTTGGGGTAGAGTGGGTTTCGAACCACGGACCTTTGGTCTGTGAGTCCGAGACACTAGCCACGGGACCACAACCTGATTTGAAATATTATTATCTGTATTTGTTCAATCTCCCTCCCGTGGAGGATGGTACAGATTTGTAAATTGGGGTTATTACCAAATGATAATTTCTTTCAATCAACCGATAAAATAAAACGTGTAACAATTTTATTTTTAGATTAAAAACGTATGCGAGAAAAAAATAACAAGACAAAAATAGAACTAGCAATAAATGTACATACTTTAAATGAATTCAGTATTATTCTTCAATGGGAAACGGAAATACAGAGGAATAAAAGAAGATAAATAAGATGTTTCTTCAGCCGTGATTTAAACAATAAATAATTTTGAGCCATTTTAGGTGCTTACAATAATCAGATAGTTGGCCTTATTTCCAAAGACTAAGTAAATACCTAACGCATGTATTTTTATATCGTTCCAGTTTTTTTTTTTTAAATTCAGTTAATTTCTAATTTTAACCATGTATAATATTTTGAATATTAAATGTTTATAGACTAATACTGGAAATTATTTCAAGCTAAATTCCAGTATTACAATGAAAGCATCCACCCTTTCCCGAAACTGTTCATAAAGACTTGAGTCTTTCTTCAGTCAATATCAATTTTTTTTTCAAAACTAATTAAGCGAAAATTTAATATTTCTTTACAATCAAACCGCGAAAATAACAAAACAAATGAACTTTAAAAACTTTCATTGTACCCCTCACTGCAGTATTGTCAGTTTGTGATCAATCAAATACACATGGTCAGCACAATCACCTTTTTCTAATTTCCCAGTATGACAGTGGAGGAATACAGTGTTAGTTCCTAATTGAGACCGCGGCCGCACGCTCCAGATCCCGCATCGGAAAGGAAGAAGAACGTAGTAATACAAACAAATCAATCAAACGACACGAAACCCAAATACATATAGGAAACATTAGAATAATTTGCCCTATACAACATGCACTCAATCAACAGAAGAAAAACAATACGTATCCATAACAAATCACAGTGGAACATCAAATTATCAAGACACTACCGGCAAAATCCTAACACAGATCCTAACATGATCCCTATCGAACTCAGGCGAAATTACTTTTCGTCATAGTACTGAATTCCTTGCAAAAACCATTTTCCTAATACCAACAGTAGAAACAATCCTATGCAAAGACCTTAATCGTCCTAACAATCTTACAGACCTTAAAGCAGACGAAACGGGTCCTAGAGCATGGTCGGCGCGTGGTTCTCTTGAGTTAGTCTACTATTTAGATTTGCAATTTACCATTTCCCTTCTATGGGACAAGAACAACACAGACGGACAAGAGTTCAGCTCAGACAACCAATGCTAGTACCCAAGTATGCATCCTTTTATCTTAATATCAGTATTAGTCTACGAACATTTGGTCTTATTTGTAAATTATAATTACAATACTTTTAAACAGGATAAAATATTTGACATGTATAAAAAACATTACTTCGCATTATCCCAACGGAAGCAATATTAGGTACTCATGATTAAACTGTTATACTATCTGGATATTTACGTAAATATTTAAGGTAAAAATGATTTCAAATATTTAAAATTGTATAAGAAAAAATGCGGGAACTGACGTGAAAAATCCAAAAACAGCCTTTTCTGTCATGCTCCTGCGTCTGTTATAGAAATTTCATGATGAAATAAAATCGTATTCCCAAATTTAATAAGTTTGAAAATAATAAAAATAATAATTTATGATAATTTTATTCCTGTAAAATGGCTAAATAGTGCAGAGCCAATTCTACCATGTAAAACAAAAACAAACATAATTTTTATGCAACACAGAGGTAACTTATATACTATGTACAATAAATGAATAAAAAAATTTAAAGATAAAAACTTCCTAAAAAAATTAAACTAAAGTACAATACAAAAATGAATAAAAATAATCAACTTGTAAAAAAAAGTAACAAAAAAATAGAATTAATATAAAATAACAATCAAATGATTTTTTCCATAAATGAAACAAAATAAAATAAATAATACTCCTAATGCATTTAAACCTGTTTTAAGTATTTTTACATTTTGGCTGTAATTCGATCAAACTTTGGGAATATTTCGAAACGCTGGACCCACCTGTTTAGATAGCGAATTTTGATTAATGCCGCGCTGTGGTATTTAAAAATAATTATAATAATTTATTCGTCGGTTCCTATGGTCAGTTTGGAGGCAAACTATGAGCTACACGCACGTCGATATAAACGTACAAATTTTGAAAAATGAAAGCTGGAACGTGGGACGGTGTAAGTTCATTAAATACCTAGCGTCGGGGGCCAGCTAGTTTGAGTCTTAGACCGTAAACAAATAATTAGTGTTGCTATTATAAAAAATGGAAACTTATGATATATTTTGTTTGCAGAGAGGGTGGTGCAATGAACGGTGCGGCTGCGGGAGCAGCCATGGCGGTTGACGGTCCCAAACCAGAAAACAATTTGGATGCCAAACTAAACCACACTAACAATAAAACTCTACAGACGCAACAAAGCTCAGTAAGTGACATATTGTTTTATTATGTATGTATTCAATCATTATGACCCTCAATCTTTCGATTTTTTAGAGTAAGTGCCTGGGGAGAAGATTAGGTGGTTCGATTTTATAACTAACATTTAAAACATTTAAGTTTGTAAGTGAAAATTTGTGATGGAAGTTCATTGTAATTTATTATATAAATAAAAGACGAGTGATACTTATTAAATAACTTATTACCATAAATTTGGAATATCCAGTGACCGGTTTCATCGCTTTCGCGACATCTTCGAGACTGGTATCTTTATTAAGGAGTTCAATGTATTTATACAAAACAGAGATAAGTGGTCCGTGGTGTAGTGGTCAAGACGCTTGACTCACGCACGGAAGGTTCCGGGTTCAATTCCCGGTGAGAACACTAAAATTAAAAATGTGATTTTTCTCGAGCCTGGTTGTTGTGGTATTGAACAAAAACATCAAAAATATATACAATAGTTACCAGATTTTTTTTTTTTTTAAATACCACATCTGTAACAAACATTAATATTTACCTATATAAAAGAAAGGTTAAGTAAATAAAATAGCCATTTAAAAAAATAAAATAATAATAATAGTGTTTTAAAAGGAAAGTTTAAAAGTTTACATCATGGTATATATAAATATTAATACTTAACAAGAGTAAATTTTTAAAATGATTAAAAATACAAGAGTGAAGAATTTAATCAAAAGTAAAGAACCTTGAAATTTCAATTTTTTTTTTTTCAAAACACAGGACTTGATCATCAGCAACATGGTATAAAATAAATCTAAATCATCACTGTATTGATTTGTAAGTCGCTGCATGCGAATAATTTGTGAATTCAGTGAATAATTAGTACCAGGATGATGGCTGTAAAACAAAAAAAATGGTCTTGTTGGTCTATGTGGAATACGAAAGTTTATTGAAGTTAACAGTTCTAGGCAATATATTATATAACTCGGAAGAGTCTTAAATACATAAAAATAAAGTAATATGCTAATTAAAAATACTTAACTTCAATATCAATACATAGATGGCGCTCCAACACGCTTGTGAATGGTTTCTCATTCAATAACATATATACAAGAATCAAAAAAATGTTACCTGTGTCGATATTCGCTAATAAGTGGAATGGGGAATGTTGTAAATACGTAAAGTGGCCACTTAACCCATCCAATGACAGGTCATAAGCCCTGTAAACGCTCGAATATCCATAATCCTGAATTTGAACAAAATTCTACCTCATCTCTGTAGGGATATTAATAAAAAATATATATACCTACTCCCCCTTGGGAGAAATCCAGATTTGTGTAAAATACACGTAAAATAATGTTATTTAATCACTTTTCAATAAACAAGAGGTCATTTACTGTCTTCTTGCTTGATAGTCATGGTAAATTTAAATTAGTCATCAGGGATTTATAATTTACTTCTGACACAGGTAGACCTAATTTGAATTGAATGTGTCTTGAAAACTTTCGCTGTACTCGTTCTCGTTCAAGATCATATGAGTTGCAGTAATAAGCGGGACTCCAAGCTGCAGATGCATACTCTAGCTGTGATCTTACAAAAGAACAAAATAAAATTACGATTGTTGAAATTTTAGAAAATGCCGATTGTTACGTATAACAAAACCTAGCATGTGCATGTTTCATGTTTAAAAAAAGCACAATAAATCATTAAGGTCTAACATATAGTCCATAAAAACAACAGTAAACAAAGACAAACAAGTCACTAATACATATTACGATACATAGTTAGAGAGGAAGAGTCTAAAACTAACAATCCCATCATGGAAAAGATCCACCTCTGTCGGTAGGCTGTTCAACAGACCAATCGTTCACCACTTTGAGGGTGCGATGGGGGACCTGGCTTGGGCACGTTCTGCGGATGCCTCAGGAGAGCCTTAACCTAAACCGCCTCTTCTTCACACCTACGGGCTCCCGTCGTTCTTGAAGACTGACGATCTTTCGGCTTTGTTCGGCGGAACTAAAGGACGCGGGATTGACGTGGGAGGAAGCGAGGGTGCTCGTTAGCAATATGGTTTCCTGGCGGTGTGTGGTGATGCTCACATGCTCCACTTATTAGCAGATCTGTAAAAAAGAAAAATAACCTCAATCAAATTATTATACATATATATTCTTTTAGGTGCCACAAGCGAAATATTTAGCGCATGATACAGTGTTACATAAAAATTTGCATGTAGAATATGTTTTACCGCCAATTTAACAAACTGCCTAAAATTAATAGAAAAACCATTCCACGTTTGATTCCGCATGATAATATCATCTAACAAAACTTATGCATATTTATAGTATGCTTCTTTCCCAAAAGAATTCCGAAATCTATAATCTATGAAATCTATTGAATCGCTTTTCTTATGAGAGAACACTTTCCATTCCTCGACATAGCACATCATTTTTCAGCAATTCCTCTTCTGTTCAAGATGCTAGACTTTGGAATGAGCTACTTCTTTGTATAAAAAAATAATATTCTTTTGCCTCCTTCAAGAAACGCCTGAAACATTAATATGTACCTATCCGTAGAACCACAACCTTCCTTCATTTTATTGTTTTAAAAAAAATATTTTTTATCCTTTTTCTTTCTTGGTTCCTCTTCCTTTCTCCTTTCAAACTCATTACCTGATTCCACATTCTTCATCATTTAATATTTTAAACAAAATATACATTTTAAAGTTTATGGACGCAAACTTTATCTCCCCATTGAAAAACAACCGATGTTTAAATAATTTAGGTTTAATCATGTATGTATCATTTGATTCATATTTTATTTTTTAGGACAATTTTTTATCAACTTTTCTTTTAGACAGTCTGTTTTTTGGTTTGCTGTAAGATATTACTTTTAACAATAAGTCTGCCTAAGTACTTATTCTTGAAGATCTAAATAAAAATAAAAATAAAAAATTGTCTGGAATTTAAACGGGTTTATGTACATCCTTTCATTATAACCCTCAACTTCATTGTTTAAAATATTGTATAAGTATTATACCAATTGGCACAATTTTTAAAGAGGGATTTCATAATTTTTTTTTTTTCAACTAACATCAATCAATCCGGATGATTAACGCTGCAATGCGATCTGAAACGTCAGCAATGAGTGCCCTCAACACTTGGTACAATAACCCAGCAAACTGAATGCGAATGAATGTCCTAACCCTGTTGATAAATCAGCCAGAAGAAATGAAAAACTGAAACACGGGCTCATCATGATGAATGACAAGCCTCTACTTATTTATATATGCGCCCGATGGGCATTTTAAAGGACATACTTATACATAGAAAATTATTATGAAGGAAAGTAGGACACAATGGTATATAGTAGACTTGGTGGGAGTGGAAGCAGTTAGTGGCCACTTAAACCAGCCAATGACAGGTCATAAGCCCTGTAGATGCCTAGACTTCTATATTACCTTCTTTAAAATGTTCTTCATCTCTGTTGTAATATGTTAATCTTATAAATTAGTAAAATACAAAATTTAACGTTAATACTAATTAATTTTGTGTCTTATGACTAAAATTTACAAATTTTATTTCAAGATACAATAGTTCAAAGAATGAGAGCAAAAATATCGTTAACACAGATCCTAATGATTTTCTAAAATTTAATGCTTTAATTAGTCAACGATCTTCTAATTGACTTATTTTGACAAAAAGTTTCCATATATTAAGCAGTTGGCTCAAAGTGAATAATAAAAGTCGTCTGTGCATGGATTGAAGTAGACCAAACCAGATGGTTCAAATATTGATATAATGAACTAAATATTGCAGAAACTTAACACTTTTTGTATATAAGATCATCAGTAATAAGTGAAAAAAGACAAATCTTTTGCAATAAATAAAAAATTATTTATCAGTCTATAATATGGTAATATTGATGTTTTGTGTAACCCGGTCGTGTTGTTCACGAAATGTTCTTTCGTCACCCTCTAAATAAGGAAAATTGCTCAACCCTCATTTAGCAATTCTCTCTTCCTCAACTTCAAAGGTTTTTATATATTATTTATTTGTTAAAAGACTTTCACACAAAACAACTATTATTTTTTTATATTTATTTATCATATGGACATCGCTACCATTTATTAAAGATTTATATATTTTTTTAATTACACCACGCGTGAGTCACTAATTCTCTTCGGTCAGTTGTCCTGATTTGTAGATTGGCTTTCCGGAAACAGAAAATCTATCACAACACTATCATAGATTGATTGAGAATAACTTGTGACGTCATTTAAAGCAGTTCATTTTTGTTATTCATTCATTTTCAGAGAAAATTCACTTAACATTTAAATGCTCTTTTTTACTGCGTGCAAGAATTTCTAAAATATTTTCCTAGAATTTCTAAAATATATTTCTAAACCAAACTTATCCAAAAAGTATTAATGTTGAAAATGTTATAAACCAGTCTTCAAAATTAATCGAGGAATATTATGTTTTTTTTTTATCAAATTTAACAAACTGTTTTCAGAGTAACAGAGAATAGATGTTTTGTTTTCTTTTGCTTTTTATTGTTTAAACTATTTTCATGATTAAAATGCAATGTTACATTCCTACTTTACTTAATTCATCCTCGACTCATTTCATCCTTCTTTCGTGTTTTTTTAATTTCACTTGTTATAGACAGTAATATTTAATTAACTTATTATTTTAATTTTTACATTGTTTAAATAGTTGCTTTATACAGCTTAATTTAAGTGAATACATCTAAACAAATACAAACTAATACCACTTTCCAAAAAAAGGGGTTTTGAGTATAATTCAATTAAAATCTATAACCTACTTCCACTATCTAAAAAACAATTAGTAACGAGAAAATGTTTAAAAAGGCCATAAAAAATGGATAGTGGAGCTAGATAGAAGTAAAATGGATTGTCTCATTCGCCCGAACCAATATTGAATCAATTGCTCCACAAGTGTATAGCTTATGTTAAGTTTTTGCTATTTTCATTGTGCGTTTTGGAAAATAAATAAAATAGATGTATTTATACACCTAGTTTTAAAAACAGTCTGAATATTTTGTTTATTGAGTTTGTCTTCTTTGTTTATTCTCATATGTAAAAACATTTCAAAAAAGTATATTTTTAAGTCTTCTCGGCACGGGTTCTCACCCCAGTGAGGTCACATTATTTTTATTATTGTTTATATTTTGTAAGAGTAAAATATGAATTAATAAATAAAAAAATGAATGGCACGCCTTTTTTGTGTTACCAATTTTTTCTCTTTATCTATAAGTATTGTTACCTGTACTTACTCGTACATATTTTTTTATTCCTAGACATGTTTTCGATAAAACAAAGCTTAATTGAAACACATTAGCATTAAAATACAAATTTAAAAGTAAACTGGTGCCTAGTACATTTTTGGTCTTAAGCGTAATAACTAAATTCATTGCTATCTACGAGGCAGATGAATTTTTCATGCTTCCTAAATCAAAAATCAGGCCAACTAAGAACAATCTGTACAATAAAGGACTAAAGATCTTTGATGAGTTTTCGAAAGAGATTAAGGATGCTGGGTCTATCGTATCATTTCGCGGGATGGACAAAAATAAAAGACTGTATAGCATATATTAATTAAGGAAATAACATGAAGAAAAAAAAAATATTTTTAACTATTTAAATGAAATACATTACATCTAATCTAAATTATATAAAATCTTTTTTGTTTTTTATGGCATCTTTACCTTTCAACTCGGGTGGTCTGGCCAAATAGGCAATGTTCATATATATAACTACTGGACCGGTTTACGTGCGGTTTCCAGTGAAACGTAGATCTTTGCCTTGAGCATATTTATAGGTCTTAAAATTTTCAATTTATTAAGTAGAAAAAAGTTATGAGCGTAAATGTTTTTCCGTCGTTTACCAGGGCTGCATTTGCCATGAATGCATAAAAAAAAATGGAACAAAGTAACTTTTTTGGACATTAAAAAAAGTTTGTTTTTTAATGTTTACAAACAACATTCGCTTTTTATGGATCCCAATCAGATTATTTCCTTACATTCCTTGTAGTTTCTTCCCATTTATTTCTTTTTCCTGGGTTTTTGGTGATCCTAAAGTAATATCAACTGACATTAAATACATTTTTGAAAATCGCATTCATGAATAAAGTGCACCCCTGTTGGTGAGAAGTGCCGAGTTTGACATTTGCAAAAATAATTATTATTTGAAAATTAATTATTTTATGTTTTAGAATTCAACCATAAACAAGTACTTAGGACACCTAGGTATCTAGTTAAATTCAATATTTGATTATTAATAATTTTTAGTTTTGGAATTCAATAATAAACTAGTACCTAGGTACCTACTTATCAATGAATTTTTTTTTCCAAAGTAATAGCAGGCAAGCCAACGTTCGAGCAGGACAGCGTCTGTCGGGTCCGCTAGTTTAATATATATTTACGAGTATTTCATCAAATCTAGCAATAGCAAAGTATTGCCGAGTTCAGCTTGTTTCTGATAAAATAAAATTAGTTATTCAACTAATATTGTTAGAGGACGTTCTTTTTACTTGATAGTTCTAAATCTTTTCTCAAGAACACCAACAAATTTCCATCTATCATTATGTAAATGTTTTAGCAGTTTGACCTGGACATTTCTTTTCGAATAGAGTAATCCTTATAATGACATGACATACTTTTGCATGTCTGCGGCAACATTTATGTCTTTTTTTGTTTCACGGAGTTATGCTAATCAATGCGGATTCCATGCTTCTCTGCATAATTTGATATTTATGAGAAAATTGCCTGGTCAGAGTCATTGTCTGCGTGTCTTTGTTAGGATCGGTAGAATTGCATTGGTCAAAGACCTTTGCTTTGAAGAAATTGGTGAGGCTCGTAATGAGGGATTGAGTTACCGTTGAGTTGGTCTGTTTTGCTTAATCGTTTTCTGAGTCGTTGACCCATTACCAAAAAACGTATTTATGATCTGAACCGGAAGATCTGTCATTTCTTGGATCTAATTTGATCTTACTTAGATACTGAGACTACTGAAAACATATTTTGATGTAATAATAATATGTATATGAATTCCGTCAATTAAACAAGGTTATTTGAATCTAAATTTTCAAGCTATAATATGTATTAGGTGTAAATATAAGTTTTGTCTGTTTTTTTACAATTTATAAATAAGCCCCAAAATATATTCGTTAGTAGTTTTCTAGGGATAAAGCTTATTTAAGATGTAGTTCGCTAGGAATAAAGATTTTTTAAATGTAGTTTTCTAGGGATAAAGCATTTTTGAAATGTAGTTTTCTCGGGATAATTTATTTTTGAGATGTATATTTTTAGGGATAAAGCATTTTTTAAATGCAGTTTTCTAAGAATAAGGCATAATTGAGATTTTTTTTTCTAGAAATAAAGCATTTTTTGCAAAGCTGATGACATTTTTCAGGGATAAAGCATTTTTGAGATGTAGTTTTCAAGGGATAAATATTTTTTGAGAAATAGTTTTCTAGGAAAAAATCATTTTTGAGAAGTAGTTTTCTAGTGATAAAGCATTTTAAGATGTAGTTTTCTAGGGATAAAGCATTTTTGAGGAGTAGTTTTCTAATAATAAAGCATTTTTTACAAAGCTGATCATACTTTTCTGGTGATAAAGCATTTTTGAGATATAGTTTACTAGCGACAAGCATTTTTGAGATGTAGTTTTCAAGAGATAAAGTTTTTTTAGATGTAGTTTTCTAGGAATAAAGCATTTTTGAGTAGTTTTCTAGGAATGGATAGTATTATTAAGCTAGGGTTTCCTAGGACAGCGGTGCCCGTATCTTAACGGCCGTAGTGAACGGTGATCCGGTAGGCAGCCGTCGTAGCAGTGAATAGAGAGTAGTTTTATTTTTTAACGGTGTTATCAACACCATTTTTATAGGAAACCACTCTCTAGTCACCGTTACGACGGCTGTCAACCGCATCACTGTTCACTACGGCCGTTAAAATACGGACACCGTTTTCCTAGGAAACCCGAGCTTAATAATTCTTGGATTATACTTATTGCAGAATAAGAATAAAATGAATCAGTTTTTTTTCACCTATATGGTAAATATGAGCAAGGCCCAATCGTTGTGGTTGCTTTTTGTTGAAGTTTTGTGAAAGGATCATTATAAATACATTTATTTTTTGTCCATCAAGAAGTCGGAATCGACGATTGGTTGTTTTGGTTAAACCCTTCGGGATCTAAGGGGGTATCTAAAAAGAGTATCTTAGGTAGCATATTTTTATAATAACTTTTTTGTTGATATTTCATCTTTTTGCCTTACCCTGTCTCATAATGTTAAAAATGTATCAAAATGATTAAAGTATATTGCAACATTTTTGAGAAGGGAAAATGGAAGTCTAGGCATTTACAGGGCTTATGACCTGTCATTGGCTAACTTAAGTGGCCACTTTACACACTGTGTTACATTCACCATTCTGCCAATGTTCAAACATGCGCATTTCCATAACTTTTTAATCTATTGAATAACCTCTAAAGAGGAAATCCAGCCTGTCTGCAAACATTTGGACATACTGAAAACATTGTTGAAAATATTTTTCTGCCGAATTCTTTCGAAAATAATTTACGTTTGTCTTTGTTTTCACCCCTGTACAAACAGCAAACATTACAATTCATCGTTTTCTAGTTAAATAATCTTTGATATGTTGGTCAGTTTGCGCGTGTGCTTTGTGCTATTTGGGCGTATATTTACAGCCATAACCACAACATCCGGAGCTTCATTCTTTACGTGTTACATGCATTCCACCTCCGCTGTACCACCACGCCAACGGATGACGCAATATTAGATCAGTGTTGTTCAACGCGATGTTATACAGCATCCTCTCGCAATAGTATTTTATGTTAAAATGTGTGGTTTTTTCTGAATACTAAAAATATTATGAATCAGTTTTATAAACAGTCTAGTGGAAATCGTAATGACATTTTAAAATTATTTGTTAAAGTCGTATTTATAGAATTTAACCTGGGTATTACTGGTACTCCCTAAGAAACTAAAAAAAATCACCTTCAGGCTCTGAAAGGTTAATATAATGGCGAATTGTTGCTGTATCTGTTATTTTTATCCGTACACGCTTTTTACTTCCCTTATTCCCTTTTCCTTCTCTCCCTCATTCCATTTTATTCCGCTTTCGTAAAATTTGCAAAGTAAATAGGTATTCAAATATTGCATTAACTTAGTTAATTAACTGTATTTGATATTTTTACAGGTATGGACCAGAAGACAGCAAGCTGTGTGCGTAAGGCACGCGTGCAAAGCCTACGGATCAAAAAAGAATTCAAATCCAGTACTTAGTAATCTTAACATGACAGTAGCCAAAGGAACAATGTAAGTTTAACTTTTTTATCATGATCGCGATTAAGAAGACACACTACCGATCTTCCCACCATTTTTTTTTATGTATGTACCTACATCGGTTTGTACCGACGGGTCTAGTATCCCTCGATACGCATGTCGGCGCATTCAAAGTGTCAAAAATTTTATTATCTTTTCCTTTAAATACGATTTATTTAAACTTTTTATCGTTCTGAGGTAAGCACTTTTTTTCTTAAAAGCCTATTAAAAATATGAGAAAGAAATAAGTAAATTTTGATGTCGAATTGAATTCTGACATAGCGGTCAGTTTTGAAAACGAACGCCTAGATGCACAGATAATGTTGCTAGATTCTGTCCTATTAACGCATCTAGGCGTAAAATATTACCACTATAAAAAAAATATGTTTTTACATTTTTTCCATCTGTTTTACTATCTTACTGAGTACGTATCGGTAAATAAATACAGAAGATCGTTAAGCATACCGTCATGGTTATTGTCAAAAATCATATAAAAATCATGTTCAAGCGAAAAAGTTTTTTTGGATTTGTTGGAGTTTATTATCACTTCCAAGTGGGCATTTTTTTTTTATCACAGAAACCTATTTAAAATATAAGTTAGAAATATTTTCAATTTCAATGAAGTAAAGAACGCGGATTTAATTTTCGGGGTCATTCATTGGTTGGATTCGATCAGTTGACGTTGAAATAACAAATCGGTAGAACATACCGAGGTAGATAGAGATAGTACCGAAATTAAGTGTACCGTCTCGATATGAACAAATAAAGACAGCGTTCATAATAGCGGCATTCATGATGGGTAGTCAGAATATCATAAACTAGTTGTGTTATAATATTTAACTGGTGTATGGTCTCTGCATATAAAGTGTTTTATTTTCAATATTTATAGATAGTCTTACAATATAGGAACAAATAAAATTTTCAAGAGTAAAAATACATTTTTAATCAATATTTCATGTCAACCATGTCGAGAATCAAACACGTAACCTCTTATGGTAGACAAACGCGCTGCAGATTACGATGAGATTATAAAATATAAAGTCATAATTAAAATCAATAATCATTGAATTGTTTTTTTAATTTAATCGCTTTTGTAAAGCGCCTTCGAGTATTTTATAATGAAAATGTCGTAATATAAATTATTCATAATAATTATCTACTGCAAATATTATCTGAAGACAATGTTCTTTGTAAATATTTCCTCTTTCAAAAATATCAACTCGCAAAATACCGCCATTACAAACCGTCCTTAAAACAAAGCAAACATAGTTTTTGGACTGTCAAACACACAAAAAGTAACATTCAAACAAATATTATACATGGAAAAACATAATAAATTATTTTCCTTTTCATGTCATATTATTTTTCGATTTGAAATGGCTTTATTACAATAGTTGCTTAAAAAAAGTTTGTATTACAAATGTAATTATGATCATTATAGCACTGTCTCATGGTCAGACAAATTCATCAATTATCAGAACCCGAAAACGTGCTGCTCATTTGATTAATTCTAACTTACGCTTAATTAAAAAAAAAAAAAATTTAACGAACAAGTTTTTGAACGTTGTATTTCTGTCACTCTCTCGCACATGCCTCCCCGATAAAGTGCGATAAAGACACCCGCAAGACGGACAGATTTTGGTTACAAAAAACCGGCGAAATCTTGATTTTGTTGTTTCGTGTTCCGCACCCCAAAACAGAAACGATTTTGTTTTCTTTTTATATATTTATTGATTTATTCATTCATTTATTTTTATTTGTGAAAAAAACAACAGTTTTTACATATATTGTATACAGAAAATAAAAATATATATATAAGAAAATTATGAAAACAATCAATATAAATTTTCCACAGTGATGTACTTTTGATTTTTAGGAAGAGTATTAGAATTCTATTTTCTGCGTGTTTGTCTTTTCCGTTTTTAAAAATTATTAATTATATTTGTATAACTTCCGTCCAAAAATTGCATATAAAAAAATGACGCTTTTATGTGTTTTTTTGGATGGTTTTTCCCATAAGAAATAATGTATCAAAATATCTATCATAATCACTTCCTTTCCGCACACAATAATGCATAGGGCAATGCACTGGTACACCAATCGCAACATATCTTAATCAATTTTGTTGAATAATGGTAAGATGATCAGTCTTACGGTTCAGATGACTATTGACCAGGGACTATTTATTTATTTATTATATATACGACCTAAGCCAATTACAACAGTTACATGAAGAAACATAAATGCATGAAACTGAACAAAAAGAACATAAAACTATTTAGCAAAGGCAAACAAGGACAAAACAAAAATGGTATACAATATATTCATAAAAACGAAAGACATGAGACTTCGAGCTAAACCATGCCAATCCAACTTCATCCCACACTGTTTAGTCGCGAAGAGGTCTACGAAAAGCCGGAAGATCTATCCCAAAGAATTCCAAGTCATGTGATGAATTGACTAATCTACACATTCTGGACATTGGGGCATAAAAACCAATGTTGCTCTTAGAAGATTTTATAAATAGCAGATTTTAACTTCTGGTGGCATGGTTGGGAACATGAAAAAAAATGATTGCAACAGAGATGGGAGTGCACTTATAGCATTAAGTATTTTGAAAATGCATATAAGGAAACTGTGAAATATTCTAGTGTAAAAAAACCTTTTAAATAAATACTTCATGTCAACCATGTCGGGAATCGGACCCGAGACCTCTTGCGCGGTGAGCAAACACGCTGACCACTACACCACGAGGCCGAGGTAAATATCTATATTGTGTAAAAAATCCCTGCACTAGTGCCATAATCCAAGGAGAAAATACGTAAATACGTTTGTATGAAGAAAAGTCAGACCGCGTTTCATCTTAAAGAGATGAAGGAGACTCTTTAATCACGAACAGTTCAAGGTAGTAAAATATGTACACGAAATACTCGTAGGTACGTTGCGCAAGGCGATACATGGAACACGATATATTTATTATTTAGGTATTAGCTATCTATTTAATAGCGTGAGAATTAATTAATAATTAATTCTTCAAAATACGTGTTATCTTACGATATGCTAATTATATATTTAAATAAAACCTTGAATTTTATTCCATAATTCACAGAGAAATATTTAGCGAATACAAGGAAAAAATCATTCCGATTTTAGTGTTTTATATTTATATTTTTCTAACTAATACAAATCTTCTATGTGCTGTTTTTTGATAGGTAAAAAAATAAGGATCATCCACTTCCAAATCCTTCTAAGATGGATTTTCAACATGATCTTACAATCACAAAAAGCATATGAATTGAATGAAGGGTATTTCACTCAACTTGTGCCATCTTTAATAGTTTTAACTAACTAACTAACTAACTAACTAACTAACCATCACGCCATTTCCCCGGAGGGGTAGGCAGAGAGGATAGAACGCCACACCACTCTGTCCTGGCACACTTCCTTTGCTTCCTTTGCTTCCTTCACATTCATACATCTTCTCATGCACGCACGTCGATTATTCCGACTTTTCACGTGACCACTTTCAAGAATTTGTTGTACTTGATCATGCCATGTCTTTCTCGGCCTTCCTCGACTTCTACAACCAGACACATTCGCATCATAAATCTTTTTAGCCGTTCTTTCATCATTCATTCGCTCCACATGACCGAACCATCGCAAAAGACCTTTCTTAATTTTGTCGATAATGCTTAACTCAGCCTTGCATTCTGCTCTAATTTCGACATTAGGGCACATATCATACATTGTTTTTCCGCACATTCGCCTGAGGGATCGCATTTCAACAGCATTCAGTCTACTTTCGTCCCTTTTTTTCCAACTCCATTCTTCGCTTCCATACATTAGGGTTGTTAATAGTTTTAAATGTTTAAAAAAATATCAATGACATTCTGATGATAGAAAATATCACATTCTATGAATGCCGATAAAAATATATGAAATGGATTTAGAAAAATCAATTATATTTTCAAAATCCATAAAGAGATTCTAAAAAAAATATGTCAATCGAAGCTAAACTGGCAGTGCACAACGGAGTTTTATTCCCAACACTTATGTATGGAAGTGAAACATGGAACTGGCAGAGGAAAGATGTGTGGAATGTGTCGAAAATCAATGTATGACAGGGTAACGAATGATGAAATCAGGCGAGAGTGTAAATCTGAGTCAAGTATAATTGATAAGATTAAGAAAGGGTCTCTGAGCTGGTTTGGTCACTTAGAACGAATGGACGACGAAAGAATGGCGAAACAAGTATATATGGCGAAAATGAACGCCAACGTGAGACGAGGACGACCAAAGAAGACGTGGCATGATCAGATAAACCAAAATCTTAAGTCTGGTCATGTCAAAAGCAGACAGAACCGAAGGGCATGTATGACAAGATGTATGAATGTGGAAGAAACTAGGAGTGTATGTCAGGATAGACGTGTGTGGCGGTCCTTCTCTCTGCCTACCCCTACGGGGAAATGGCGTGATGGTAGTAGTATTAGTAGACATTGTTAAGAAATATTTTTATACATAGCTTTAAAAAAATAATTTCTAAAAATATGTCCCTACAAAAACGCAACATGTTTAACCCTGATAGTTGTGACTTAAGGATTCGTGACGATGTTCTATTTAAATTTAAACAGTCGCAAACAAAGTTCAAAATTTAAACTTATCGTTGCGTGTTAGGGGCGTGGCCAATGCAAAAGATCGTTTTCGCCGGAATTCAAAACTATAAATTAAAAAATATTTTTTATGCTTCTAGTAAGTAGTAAATAAGTTTTCTTTTACTTGACAGCACTTTATTGGCCCTTAATTTAAAAAGTGTTCTTAAAAACGTGATATTTCCCTATTGTGTCACTGTTATCAATTGAATTTAAAAAATAAATTATGGTGTAAAATGTAAATTTTTGCTTTCAAAGCAACATAAATATATTTTTTAAATTCTGCTGTTGATTTGTACGGATAGAAAATATATTTGGGAGCATTTCTGCATACTTACAACAAAGATATACTGTTTAAATTACTGTTAAATAATTTCTTTTGTTTTTGTCTCTTTCACACAAACACCGGCCATTGAACAGCGTCTGTATCTTTCTTGTTATAATTTCTATTCTCGTGCTCTTTCTTCTACAGTAAAACAACAAAACAAAATTGTGGTATTGGTATCACTTTCAGTGGTGTAATTTTCGCATAGCAAAGATAAATATTTTTATTTTAAAATTCAGCATATTTATTAAAATTTTACTTTCAAATCCGATGTGAAAATGTTCCTTTGAAGATTAAAAAAATATAAGTTCATAGTTTAAATAAATAAGAGAGATGTATCGAGTCATGTTTCCTATGTAGACTTGTATTACATCACAGGCACACAAGAATTAACTTATTGTAAGTCTCTCTCCAAGCATAAGAGCTTGTCTTTTTGGGAGGAACAGCATTAAAATAACAAAATTCTAACTAACTTTGCAATTGTAGGTAATGTATGAAATAAATAAGAAATAAAAAAAAAACTTTAATACTGCAGTTTTAAACTGGTGCTATTATTATCGCGTGATGTAGTCCTTTATAAATATTAAGGTTATCAATCCCAGTTTGGAAATCGTAAGTAAAATCGTAAGTATCGATGATTATTCGAATAAGGATAAATTAAATAAATCTGCGTGTCCATGTTTGCTCGCTAACATGTGAAGCCGTGGAAAAGATAAGAACTTAACTACTTGGCGTACTTTGAACTGTATGAATCAACATAGAAGGCTATAGTTTTCCTCGTTCCTCGCTATCTCGCATAAAAAATATAAAATCGAAGATTTCTGGACGGTTAAAACATTATTTAATGAACAAAGTTTTGAGTTCGACCAAAAATGTATGTACAAAAGATTAGATTTCACCCCTTAGGGATTTATTAAAATTAACATATAGTATAACCAACAGAGATGGAGAATATTTATATGGATTACTGCAATGGAATATATTATTTATATTCATAACATTGATTCATTGGCACACAGCAGAGATATTTTCGATCAGATCCTGCTTTACAAAATTGACAATAATTAATTTGATTCCCTAGAACTAATTCGTCTCATCCATCAACTTACCGTATCCCCTCCAGACCATCTAGACGCTCTGATATTTTCTTTATTCGTTTAAATTAAAACTAATCATCAGAAACATCCTACAATTGCTCGTATATGAGAAGCATTCAACAAGAATTTTAATAGTCTTGATATATTTAACTCTCCATATAATAGGTACAGAAGAGAACTAATAGAATTGATTCAGAATAACAGAGAATAGACCTTATGTTTCTTTTCTTGCTCTTAATAATTAAATCAAATGCAATTTTCCACTCCTACTTTCCTTTCATCATCCTTCAATACTCCTTATCAATTAACTTCTTATCCTTCCCACTATCTCCTTGTTTTGTCCATATTTTTTTTATTTTAATATATAGTGTATTTATTCTTTATATAATTAAAACTTTAAAGCGTCGTCGCTTTATTGCAGTATAATTTAGTGAATACATATAGTTTGATGATTTTTTATATTTTTATTTATATTTTTTTAACTTGTACATCTATTTGGATTCGTAATAGATGAAATAAAATAAGAAATATTATGCTGAATTACCTAAATATAAAATGGAGCGATTGCAGTCCATTCTAAATGCAGCTGCCAGGTTGATCTTTGCTGTATCAAAGTGCGATCACATTACATCGTTGCCTCAAAATCTTCACTGACTACGTTTTCCAGAAAGGGTCTAATACAAACTGTGTCAGTTTATGTACAAAGCAATGCATAACATGACTTCTCAATACCTTAAGGAACTCTGCGTTCCGGACGAGCTGGCTGATAGGCGCCTCACTCTCTGCTCAGCCTCCTTTTGTGCTGTAGGGAAGGTGATAGAACCTCATTCACGCAACCAGAGGTCTAAATTTGTAATCGCTTTCAGGAAAATATTAAAAACTTGTTTATTTGTGAAATTGTTTCCAGACTTGAAAAGTGCTACTTTTTAGATATAATTTTCAGAAGTACAAACAGTGTGTACTACATGATTTGTAAAATGTGCCATTAGTAAATAGTGATTATGAATAAGCCTGTAGATAGACCTTTTTTTAATTAAGTATAATGCACAGCGCCCTTGAAGTGATGATTCACGTAAAACAGCGCCATAAAAATTGTCGAAATTTATTTATTCATTTAGGAGATAAATACCACTTTCGTACAAAGAGATTTTGAGTATTATGTAATTAAAATCTTTAACTCACTTAACTAAATCTATAAATTACTTCCAATTTCCATTAAAACAATTGGTAACGAGAAAATGTTCAAAAAAGCGTGATACGTGATCAAAAAACTCGTTTATCAAAACGTTTGTTTCTTGTTTTGTCCATCCGTACCGCTGTCCGCGGCGCGGCGCCTCCTACAGATAATAACGCTTTTTTGTACATTCCCGATTCCTGGGAAAACCTAATTTCGTGTTTTTACACCCGGGTCCCGGGATCGTAAAAAACCCGGAAATTTAGAAATCTTATTTACACTCCCTGACATTGACAGTTCTGTCTATGTTTGAAAAACAATCAAATAGTCATTTTAAAAGTATAATTGTAAAAGTTAATTTTGCATGTACGTTGTACGCTTGCTATTTGAATGAGGATTAATTTTTTGTATTGATTATTTTAACTTGGAATTCCTTGCACGGGTATAAAAATAATAATTGTCGTTGTAGTTATTCGACGTTGAATAGAAAACTTCTAGAACGTACCATAAATCAACGTCTTTCAACAATGGCATCCGCGCGTTTAGCACGTTGGCGTTGTCTTTTGAAAAAGAAAACAATTAAATGAAAAATTAAAATAGTGACATTAGCCATTGGCAAGGGTTGTGCCAACTGTAGAAAACAAAAAGCAGAAATCATTCAAACGCATCGTCATCATCATAATTTTAATTGGAGCAAAAAGTGTCCACAAAGAACCTCCAGTGGTGCAATTATTGAAAAAATTGAGGATTTTTATCCTTCGCATGCGAATACATTTTTTTTATATATGGCCTTCATTTTTTGACGCTATATCATCAGTGTGACCATATATGAAGCAAAGTGTAAACGCATGCAAAAAAGTTGAATCCCCAAATTAATCACTCTCCCGGGTGTAGAGAAGATTCAAAATAGCTACCCAGGCATCTCTGCCAGCTGTCAGCTCTTATGGATCCTCTCAAGAAATGCCGACTAACAGTCAGCAACGGATGTCCAGAAATAAATACTCAAGAAAAACTGTTTTCTCGTGCCGCGAGAGTGGTTCAGAATAGCACCCCAGGACGTGTAAAACCAGATGCCTTCTAAAGCAGGCAAGCTTGGGCATAAATTTATATAAATCTAAAAAGTTTTAAGTATGTTAAAATATTTGTAGACAAGGCTGGATTTTATTCCTTAGGCCCAAAAAAACACTAGTATTTATATTTGCTGTCAAAAACAGACCATAAGCTCTGCCCTGTAAATGCCTAGAATTCTATATTCACTTCTCAAAAATGTTTTCCCTTTCCGTTGCAATAAATTTTAATATTGTATGAACCAGTTTGATTTTTAGTTATACGTCGACCAGTTTCGAGGTTACTACATTATTATCAGGTTAGGATCACTTGCTGGACTATTTATAATATAAAATATTGCAAGAAAAGAACGAAATAATTCAAAAAAGATAGAGTAAGATTATAATATGAGTAGGAATATTTTTAGAAGAGGACTCGAAGTTAAATTCAATTGATTTTTTTTATAAGGTAATTCAACAAAGATGCATACTAAAAAACATACAATTTGAAGGAATTTGTCGATACTATTTCGCATGCATATATATCTTTAATTATAAAATTACACAAAATTACATTCGCTGTTTTTTTTAAATATATTTTTTTTATTTCTTATACAGTTTTCAATACAATGAAAAATAAGTTGTACGTGTGTACTTATTAACTAAGATTTATTTCTAAGAGATTATTCGCAAAAGTTGGGAGAGTATCATGGAAAACGTCAATTTCGTTATTTCGGCAGAATATATTATATTCCTGACACATGCGAGCCATCGGTGTGGTAAAACGAAACTTGAAAACAAAGGCAGTAAGAATATGTACCGATATCTGAGTTTTCTCAATCCCGCATTTATCATGGTTGGTTCTGGGCTGGTTTCCTGAACGGAATAGATCGCTCCGTTAACGCGTATTTAGTAAGTTAATACACGTTAAAATGCGTTTTTTACGCGCGCTTTTGCGTTCAAAATACCACCCCTGTTCAAATTTGTACCGTCAAGGAGCAAAGAGTTGATTGCTTTACTTATTTCTAATCTTTAAATGTTGTCTTAACGCAGAACACTTTTATTAATGCGTAAAATTTGTAAGCTCGTTTTTTGATTTAAATTGTGGTTTTCTAAGAGAAAAATAAAAAAATTAAAAGAAACAAAAAGAAAAAAAACAAAACACATAAATTTTGATTTTTTATATATTTTTTTGCAATTCACAAGATCCCACCAAACTAGACAACAGCTTGTTCTAATGCTACTTGTCAGTTAACTGATTACAAAATTATTAGTATACGTATTTATCAACAAAAAAAAAATCATATTTAAAAAAAGGTTTAACGGCTAACAGAAAAAAATCATTTAAAATTTTTATTTTTTAAAAACCAGTTAGGGTTATGTAATAAATGTTATAAGGTTTAGTTATGTTATGTCTCGTCAGGTTAATGTAGTTTCGTGTGTTTTTTCAAATTAGCTTTAGATTTGTCTCCAGTGTAATTTTTCAAGTGGTAAGGTAAGTCACAGCAGTGTTTAAGTCCATTGTACAGTATTTTTGACTGTCCTGCGTTCGTCTTTGCTTTTTAAATGTGTTAGTGTTGTTGTTGCCTGCTATTATGTTTAAATATGTCAACATTTTTAGTCAAAGTTATGTCATCGTCTTGTAAGTTTTCTAGTGAAATTTTTCGTACAATTTTTACCGTCTCAAATTTCGTCAAAGTATTTTATGTCAAACCTGTGTGTTTTTCCGTACAGTTCACTCGTAGGGGTCAGGAAGCTTAAGTTATATTTTAGTTAAATGATTTTATTTTGTTGTCTTTGTATCTTTATATGTTTAAACCATTGATATATATGTATACACTAATGTTCTATTCAACTTGAGTTTCGGAACTTAGTTTGTAGTCGGTGATTGTGAAGCAGCGTAAAGAGGCACAGCTTTAAATTCACAGTAAACTGTCATAGACATTTAATATTTTTTACTCTACTATGCGTTTTGCCCTGCAATTTTGACGGAAAATTATACCTCAGTGGTTTAAGCTCATGACTTTTGCATATAAAACAAAATAACAGAAAGCAAAAATAAAAAATAAACATTTGAAGTGACAGAGGCAATGATCAAGATCTATTTATTTATGGTTAATAACTACAGTTTAGAAAAAAAAAATATTAATACGAATTGATTTTAATTTCAATACGAATGTCTATCACTTCTTCACAATATTTTAAATAATCCCTCTTCGCCTGTTTATCTGAGAGAGCTCATCCAACCTCTTTCACAACACGGACTATCTCTTCGTTCTAGTAACGAGAAAACCCTTTTAATACCCTGTCATCACCTTAATTTTCTTGCCTCCTCTTTCACAGTAGTAGCCGCTTGATTGTGGAATAATCTACGCACTAATGTTAAAGACGCCCCTTCTTTATTTACATTTAAGTCAAGATTGAAATGTCACTATCTAAATATTTAAATTGTTCCTTTATCCGTCTTCTTTTCTTCCCATCCCCTCTTATTTCTTCATAGTATAGTGTTAATTTTTTTTTGTATATATTTCTGTCAATCTTTGCTTTTCATTTTTGTATAAAATTGTAAGATTCAATAATAATAATAATCAAAGTTTATCAACAAAAATAACAATAACTTTATCTACTACATAAACACTTAGGTAATAGATTTTTCTGGATCATGTCTAGTCTGCCTAACTAGGTACAACCTGTTTTAAGGCAGACATTTTTAAGCAAAAATAACCAATAACATTACTACCTACTTGTTAATATACTAAACAGTTATACAATATTCATTTATTAGGAATTTATTTTTAGTAAATTTTCCGATTTTTCTCGACCTAAATCCAGTAACCATTTTTTTACAAATTTGTTAAATTGAATATGTCCATGTATTTATAATTTTCTCAAACTGAACGGTTTGGGTAGGTAGGAAGAAATTGCCTTAAGGCAATATGCTCGCCCTTATATGCACATATATTGGAGTGTCAAATAAATAAAAATGTTTGAACTTTTTCCGTGCTATTTGTGAAGGGAACTAAATGAGGAAATTAAACTGAGGAGCCTTTATCTTACTTAATGTATTAGCCTCAACTGATATTGAAAACAATTCAAAAATAAAATGGACAGTTTTGCTTACCCTTGATATGTCAAATATGTCAATTTCAAGAAGTCATCCTTTACGAGCCTTTGTCCGAGAGTCCGTGAATATAGCGAGGATGCTTTAGACTTTGGTACGATATTATTGTGTGGACTCTTGCCAACCGTGGTCGAGTGGTGTTTGCATATGTAAGCAAACATAATAATATTACTTCCTCTAAAACGAGGGTTTCCAAACTACGGCCCGCGGACCAAGACCGGTCCGCGGTACTGCCCTCCGTATGAAGGGTAGTATCTCAGTTAGACACTGAAAAAAAACGGTACAAAAAAATAATGCTATTTTTTGTTGTGGTTTCAATTCTATTTTATTTATTTATTTATTTAACTTTTTGTACATAATGTTATTTGTACATTTGCGGGCTTATTGCCAAATGGCGATTTCTTCCAACCAACCAATAAAATAAAAGTTTTATTGTTATAATTCAAGTTACAGAACATATTCAATAGAAAATAAAGATTAAAAAGTAAAAAATAAATAAAAATAGAAATAAACGTATTTGTTTATAAATTACCTTAAATCAAAACTATTACTCAATGGGAAAAGGGAAAAAAGAGGTAAGAGAAAAAAGGAAAGGAGGAGAGATTAAGGAAGAGAAAGGAGATGTTTCTTCAGACGTGATTTAAACAGAGATAATTGATGGTGGATGGGAGATGATTGGGTGATGAATTAGAGAAGAAAGAGGAATTGTGGATGGATATTAAGAGAGTGCGAACGAAGAGGTAAACCATGAACTGATAAGCGTTGAAATTTTTCACGCAGGTATATAGGAGCGTTAGGACTATGAAGTACATTGAACAGAAGTGAGAGGGAGTGATAGTCTCTCCGCTGTCTAATTTTTAGCCATTTCAGTTGCCTACGATAATCAGAAATGTAGTCATATTTCCTAAGACCAAAAATGTACCTAAATTCTATGCATGTCTTTACTATATGCCATCTTTCAAAAGAAAGTAGAAAAACTGAGAAATGAATTTAGTTTGCATATTACGATTAATACCTCAATTTAAAAGATAAATTGAACGTAGTTATGCAGAAAGCAGCCAGTCCACAATTTTGAATAAATGCTATCTTGGTGTTATCAAATGCAGTAAGGCCTATTCTATATTCTGCTAAAAACTGCCAGGTTGCTTTCGTACAAAAAACTGTTATAATCACCTTCTGAAAATAGTGTCGATCACAAAATCGGCAGTTCGAAATTCGCAAAAAACACCCACAGCGGTATTTTAAAAATCATAAAAACAATAGATCTACACATATCGCTGTGACCTGAAAAGCTTTTTTAGAACGCGAAAATGGAATAATAGAAAAGAATGGCGGTTGATATTTAAGGAAACAGTAGATATATATTTTAATGTATGACGATACCACACCAAAAAGAGGCAGGCTTCTTGGACTGCAATTAAACACGGAGTTATAGAGGAACATTTTTTATGATGTGCTTTTAAAAGCATCCTTCTAAATTTTTTGGAAAATCTCAAATTTTTCATTTAATAATAATGAATAGTAACATATTACAACAAAGATGAAGAACATTTAAGGTAAGGTAATATAGAAGTCTAGGTATTTACAGGGCTTTTGACCCTGTCAATAGCTGGTTTAAGTGGCCACTTTACACACTGTGTAACATTCACCATTTTACTTATGTTAAAACATCCATATTTCTTTCATTTTTCCATTTGTTGATTTTAGTGAAGTTAAAGAGCTAAAACTTTTGTTGTTGTGAAGAGATTCATCTGACTGAATTATTTCACATACCAAGCAACGCCTAAAAACAATTTTCCAATTCATAAACTTCTTCTTGGACCAGTTGGTTTTATTACAATATTTGAGTTTGTCCAAATGTTTGTAGACAAAAGACTGGATTTTACCGCCTCGGGAGTCATTAAGATTAACAAATTACATAAAACTAATTAAAAACTGAAAATCTAGTTAATGCAATTTTGCTTCCTGGATATTTTTATTATATTTTATTTTTATTTTGTTCATTAACGCCCAAAAGGCATTTACAAAAAATAAAAATGAAATACATGCTAACATACTAAATAATAAACACAGAATGCACAGAAAAAATATGTGAAATTAGTTAAAAAGGATAAAATAAAAAGTTTTACAAAGTAAAAAAAAAACAATAAAAACAAAGGTATGCAGAAAAAACAGTAAGCATATAAACAAAAAATGCAAAGATATAAGCTTATGAAATAAATTCTGTAAAGCAAACAATAAATAAAGTGTTACGGTAAGCAAGAAAGACATTTTTAAGTTAAATATATAAACAAGCAAGCATATATTATCACGAAAAAATAAGAAATAAAAATATGTATCCATGAAATGCGTATTTGCCAATACTACAATGCAATTTGATATAATAGTAAAAAATAAAAAACAAGTATAAGGTAAAAAAAATAAACAAGTAAGAATTTTTTTAATCTATGGAATTGAATTGTCAATAATAGTTTGGCAAGCAGCTACAAATAAACTTGATATTGTGGACTCATAAGATAGTAAAGAATTGGACAGAATGTCTGCAGCCGTTCCATAAGTGTTACCTAACCTATGCAGTCTCGGTATCAATGAATTGTTTTGTTGGTTGGAAGAAGTACTGGAGCAATGAAATAATAAAGTACTCCCAGTGTTGACAGCAGGTACTTAAAAATTAATCGATTCAAGTATTTTTAGTGCGTCACAAATGGTTTCTGAAGGAATATTGATAGTAAGGCAAATATATAAGGCATCTTTTTTTGTGATTCCGAATCTGTATATAACAAAATGTCATCAAAAACGCTAGATACTGCACCCTTCGTAAGGATGGCAGAGTAGCTGGTAGCTGACCAGAAATACCCGGTATCCGGCCCGCCACAGTTTATTTTGATAAAATTAATGTTTTTAATACGACCGTCCCTACCTTAGAGTAAAAACTTAATACAGTCGCCCTGCAGTTAAAAATTATTATATGATTATTGACTACGAACTTAGCTACAGATTACAGTAATGCAACGGGCCGTAGGAACTTAGGTTGAGATTTGCGAGCGTTTACCGAAACCGTCTATTACAAGCTTGTTAAACTAAAAACCAAACAAAAACCTAACCAAAAAAATGGAAGGCTTTTGTTCTATGCAATTGATTTTAAGGCTGTATTCTGGTAAAACGCACGCAAAATGATGAAATCATATGATTTTGGTATTTAAAAAATAATGTTTTTTTTAAATCACGCTATAATAAAAATATTAATTAGATAAAAACAATAATTTTTAAAGGTCTTTTCTGTTCAAAATATTTTTAAAAGTTTTATGTAACTAAAATATTATTACTTTTAGAACGGCAGATTGCGCCATTTCAAATTGAGACTAAAATTAGGTATCTAGGATCTCAATGAAGATGAAGTATCGAACTAAAATTTGTTTTAATAATTAGAAAATAATAAATTGAACATGAAAGTGGCCGAAGCCGAAGTACATAAAAATAATAACGTATCCCTTACTCTATGAGGCCAAGAGCCCTGCATTGAGTTGGGATACAACATAACGAAAAGTCGAAGCATGCATATAATGCACATTATTAAAGAATACCAAATATAAAAATTATAACATTTACATAAATTTTAATAAACATCTGGACGAAACGCTTAACTATAAAATATTTTAATAAAGGCAATGTCTCGCAGCAATCTCTTGCAATAGTCTCTTCCCAAAGACAAAATCCGAACTTGTAGACTTCTTTTGAAAATGGCTTTCGATTTGGGGAACTTAATATGTTAATCCATGACATTTTTTAGATGGGAGTTGCTTTATTATTTACCTTGCTTATAACAAACAAGGTTTATATTTCAAAAGTGGATTTTCCTGCAGTTAAATTTCTTTTAAAAAATCCATGATATTGAACGCTCTTATAGCCACAAAAGATATTTTTTCTGAGCGAAAGTCGTACGCCTTTTTAAAATATTTTTATTGCAACAGGGTGAAAAATAGTTTTTGAGAAAGGGAAAATTGAAGTCTCGACATTTACAGGGCATATGACTTGTCTTTGGTTGGTTTAATTGGCCACATTACAAACTGTGTAACATACACCATTCTACCCATAATTGAACATCGACAATTACTCAACTTTAAAACATTGGTAAATCGCTAAGCTACAGTACGCTAGTATGATGAGCTAGCTAGGTCTTGGCCCTGGGACTTAAGGGGAAAAGAGTGTTTGGACCCAAGGCTAAAAAAATTGGGGACCCCTGCTCTAAAGCATACACAATGATACAAATATGTACTTGTATGTAAGCGCATTTTGACCTTAGCAGTTTGATACTTCCTAATCATATTTTCATGGCTGAATTTTATAAAGAAAACCTACTTCACTCTTCACAAGGATTCCCAGCTCTACTTTTAACAGGAAAAACATTCATTTCTAAAACCTTCGACTCTGTTGAAATCATCATCATTGTTTTTACCATTGGTGCGTAGAGACCATTGTCTCTCGGTGCTTACTTGGTGATTATCAAGGAACAAAGAATGATTGCAGTGTACTACTGCCAGGAATCGAAGACAGGACCTGAAGCGTTGTAGGTCAACTGGAATCGCTCGTAACATATATTATAGAGCAAACTAATCTCCATTCTTTTTTGCAAATTTTTACCTAAGAGTTGCCATCGAGTCAAAAACACTCGTCCAGGGATCTGGTTGTATTTCACACACAAAACTGTAATCTCCACACAGAATATGAAAAGATCACCACCATCAACACCATTCAATTTTTCGCGCTCATCAATGCATAGAGCACTGTTGTTACTTGAAGGTGATTAGTCGAACGCTTCAGATGCCAATGAGACTTTAAAATATTCCAGTATAAAAATACCTTACTTTCCAAGATTGTTCAATAATATTATTATTATTATTATGGATAACTTACAAAACGCCATTTTCGTAATGTTACAGGTTCGCTTTACAAAGTGATTATATAAATCGCACTTTTTCCCCTTTTCAATTGTTCCAAGAAGCTAAACTTTTAATCATTAGACAAATATATTGTTTTCAATGTTTAAAATACATATTTAAGAAACAAAATTTATTTACAACTAATTCAAATAGATCAAGTCAAAGAAGGAATTGTGTGTTAGAAATGCCACATTGTAAAACGAGGCTCGCACAAAGCCATGCATATTTTATAGGACTAAAATATTTTATTTTTTTTACTGATAATATTTAATTGATTCCAAACTTTCGAAATTTTCCTTCTTTTAAAAAACACGCACTATCCTGGATTCAAACTAAAGATATGAACTCTTTTTTTCTATGGTATATTTTGTTGCCCTTTAATAATAAGGAATATTTTAATGTTGTTTTTAATATTTTTTATTTCCTTTTTTAATTACTATAAAAAAAACATATAATTTTTTACATGATATTTTATTTTCGCTTTCTTATGTTACACAAAAATATTATAACTGTCTTTTTTTATTAGGAGCAAAAATTCATTAACATTAATTTTCTTGTATACCCACGACCAGGCCATGCCTGGGATTTTATGTTTACTATTTTTACTATTAATATGTTTTTCATTGCTATGTAATTGTTTTTTATTTTTTTAATGCTCTCTTTTACCTCTTACGTATATTGTAAAAAAACAAAAAAAAACAGTAAAAAAAAAATTAAAAAATTATATTTTGTTATGATTTAGAGAACAAGTGGGTTTTAAGACTTTTATGAAACATCACTTCTCTCTCACAATTTCACGCTTCTGCTGGGAGAGCATTACATGCCGTAGGGCCTGCGACCGCATACGCACGTTCGCCGAATTTAGTGCGCTGTTTGCGTAGAGGTATAATAGCTTTTCCTTTCGACGTAGATCTAAGCGTAAGACGTCTGTCAGCTAGTTCATCTGGAATGCAGAGTTTCCTTACTATAGAACAGGTATTTACTATACCTCGTGAGAATAGACAGTGCCTAATATGTGTGCTTACATTTTAATTTTGCGTATTTGTATATTTTTAAACTTCTTCACTGCTTTTCAAACAGAATATAATAATACTATGCTTTGCTTATAATAAACGCCGGTTTTTGGCACTGAACTTGACAATTGACTGGATGAGTCCTGTAAAAAGAAAAAAAAATGTTTTTAAAAAAATAATAAAAATATAATATTATATGTAAATAATAAATTAAAAAAACTAAACTGAATATAAATATTTATTCAAGTAATTTCAATTATTATTAATGTATCCTTATTATTTATGGTAGGTACATTATCCTACCTCGCAGTTCACAAATAATGATCGTGCGTTCTTCTTTGTGAAGGAGAGTTTAGATAAATAAAAGGTGGATTTTCCGATTTTATAAAAAAGCTAATTACATTAATAGCTTTATAATAATGCCCGGGTTCAATGAAAAGATTAAGTTCTTTAGAGATCTTCTTTTTTAAAAATATATTTTATTATTATACTACATGAATACCTGTTTTTTCATACAAAATTAATTTCCTCCAAAATAAGAGTCTTCCTTACTAGGAAAATCTTTTCTAAGGAGGACTGGAGGGTTTTTTTTTTGTTACATTTTTTCACATTTCTTCTGTCCTAATTTTCTTCAGTCATTTCTTCTTCCTCTTTTGAAATATGACCGTGACGAATAGTGGCTAAATGATGTGTTGAAGGGAAAAATGATGACACTGATTTTATTTCTTGCCCTTATTATATTTATATTCATGTACCTGAGTAGGAGGGTGATGATGTCCATCTCCACATCTGTATAGCATAATAATTTTAGCATGTATTAGGCGTATCTTAGCCACATCAAAGGCTTTAAAGATTTCTGTAGATGAGGTTCTTATTGGGCCTGTTTGTACTTTGATAATTCGTTTAATATGTGTAGCTGCAGTAGATCCCCGCTATATTAGTCCATATTCTAAATTATATTGGCAAAGTGCAAATTATACATTTTTTATGTCATTTGTGTTTGTGATGTTTTTAATGGCCTTAAACAAATACATTTGATTTATGAACTTATTAGATGTGTTTTTAAAATGAGTGTCCCATTTTAAGTTCTCATCTGTTTTAAGCCCAAGATATTTAATAGTTTTGGAGTGTGCTATAGTAGAACATGGTGTTAAGAGTTGATATTACAATATAAAGGCAAGGGGGTTACACTTTTATTCATCATTTTCTTCTATTTTTTCCTTTTAAGCGACTCTAAGGTCTTTGTTACAGAAAATTAGATGTTCTCCTGAGTTTTCAATGAGGTCCAACTGTTCCTCCATCTCTTGGATGGTTTCCCAGGCGGACGTCATCCAGGTTTGATTTTATTAGGTGCAGCGTACACAAGTCTGTCATTGCTCATTCTGCAACACTTCGTAATTCCACCATGTTCGCAGTCATAATACCGGTTCACCATTTTATAAGTTTCAATAAGGTCGCCTGTTGCTCTTCGCTGTTCTGTGGTCAGGTCAAGTGTTCAAAGCCTATTCTCTCATGGAAGTCTACACAAAGAATGCGATATCTTTGTGAACTACATTTTCACTCTCTCCAGCACGTCACATAATACTCTGCTCATAAAACATCCTGAAATTTGCCACAAAGTCCAAGCAAGATTATTTAAAACAATGTCGCGTACGTTTAAACTCGGCTTGACGATTATTAATATTCTAGCCAATCCTGCTTGTGGTAAGTAATTGAGAATTGTTTAACATTCCGTAGGGATATTGTTAACAAATGTTAGTTTAGCCGAGCGCATAATACAATATTCGCTTAGGAATGTATCTTTGGCAATATTTCGCCAACTTTAGTTACAATTCCTTCAATTTGAGTTTACAAGCTGAATTTCGTTGAACTAACTCAATTTTCCTTGTAATGTGCCTCGGTTGGCACCCGTAGGAGATAATATGTGTTATGCAGGCGTTAAAATATATGTAGGTGTTATATATATAATAAACGTGTATAAATATGGTATAACTAACATTTTTTAGTAATTCATATTTAATATATTTTATTTTTGCCTAAATATGTCATTTTTCATTTATGTAATTTATTATGTATATGCTTTGCGTATGCTTTAACGTATATTTAACTTATTGATTGATTTGCTGTTTATTTTGTAGAACTACATATTTAAACATATAATATTAGAAATCAAACACTGATTTCAGTCTACTGAACACTTTATTTTATTTTTAAAAATATAAAAACAAAAACTTCGTGACAATTGTTTCACCTTGTTAGGGCATTTTCAAATAAAAAAATAAAAATTAAATAAAATAAAATGTTCATTAGACTCAAATCAGTGTTTGATTCCTAATATTATAAGTTTATATTTAACCTGTTTTTACATAAATCAATAGATTTTAGTTTCGTAATAAAAATATTTAACAATCTACTTTATATCTATTATTGTTTACCCAAATAACTTATTTTCCGTGGGTGTTTTTATTGTTTTTACGAAAATCATACATTGGAAATAAGTAGGTTACTTTCTGCGCTAGAGAAAAGACGTGACAAACTCTTCAGATTTGAACAGTTAACTTTAGGTAAAACTCAAAATATATTTAAGGTTTCTAGTTCAAATCTTCATCGCATTCCAAAGAGATTTAATGGTATATAACGAATTGATTCATTTCTAGTTGATTGGGAAAATAAATCAATCAACACCTACCTACATTCAGTAGGCTCAGTACTAGCGGAACTTGAATAAGAGAGGTATTTTATTTTTATTCATTATACGGACTTGAGAAAAATCACATTTAATTTTTGTTGTCTCGCTAAGAATCGAACCTGAAACCCTCCGTACGTGCGGTAAGCATCTTAGACATGCCCTTTTAATGTTAAATACAATCTTATCATAGTTATTAATCACCACTGATTTAATAAACTTTATTTTAGTTTTTATACACGATGTTAGGGGCTAGATCGCAAAACTTCGTTCCTCATACTAAACTTAAAAAATAATCCTTATTTAGTTTGTTCAAAAACTTTTTTTTTTTTTTTTAAATAAAAAATTTATTTGAAAATGTAGACAATCCTTGATGTTTCGGACAAGAATCCGTTCCTCATACCTCTACCCCTCCTCT
This sequence comes from Micrasema longulum, assembly GCF_059751315.1. Lineage (NCBI taxonomy): Eukaryota > Metazoa > Arthropoda > Insecta > Trichoptera > Brachycentridae > Micrasema > Micrasema longulum. The sequence continues at coordinate 53,933 of NW_028278438.1, forward strand.
ATCCAGCTGCTTCACTAGTCTGCGTCCGGTGCATATATGTAGCTTTGTTGGTCAAACACGTTTTTAATCTATTCATTATTAACAATATTTTGAGTTTGTCCAAATTTTTATAGACAAGGTCTGAATTCAACTCCCTGGGGAGCTGTTTATATTAACATATTACAACAGAGATGAAGAACATTTAAGAGAAGGTAATATAGAAGTCAAGGCATCTACAGGGCTTACGACCTGTCAATGACTGGTTTAAGTGGCCACTTTACACACTGGTAACATTCACCATTCGGCCCATATTTAAACAACTATATTCCTTCAATTCTTTCATCTGTTGATGTTTGGGAAATTAACTTCTTTATTACCTTCTCTTAAATGCTCTTCATCTCTGTTGCAATATGTTAATACAAACAGCTCCCCAGGGAGTTGAATCCAGTCCTTGTCTATAAAAAATTGGACAAACTCAAAATATTTTTGATAAATCCACCTGGTCCATGAAGAAGTATAGAAATTGAAAAAATAAACATTTTCAGGCGTTGCCTAGTATGTAGGTGAAATAATTCAATTAGATGAATCTCCCACGCATAAATAAAGGTTTCAGCTTTTTAAATTCACAAACATCAACAGATAAAAGAATTGAAGGAGTATAGTTGTTCAAATATTAGCAGAATGGTTAATGTTACACAGTGTGTAAAGTGGTCACTTAAACCAGCCATTGACAGGTCATAAGCCCTGCAGATGCCTAGACTTCTGTATTACCTTATCTTAAATGTTCTTCATTACTGTTATAATGTGTTACTATTCATCCTTATTAAATGAAAAATTTGAGATTTTCCAAAAAATTTAGAAGGATGCTTTTAAAAGCACATCATAAAAAATGTTCCTCTATAACTCCGTGTTTAATTGCAGTCCAAGAAGCCTGCCTCTTTTTGGTGTGGTATCTTCATACATTAAAAAAAATATATATCTACTGTTTCCTTAAATATCAACCGCCATTCTTTTCTATTATTCCATTTTCGTGTTCTAAAAAAGCTTTTCAGGTCACAGCGATATGTGTAGATCTATTGTGACGGGTCCCCGTAAGGTAGTTCTCGCCCTCCTTGCCCAGGTCCTTGAAAAGCCAGGCAGTGGAGTGGCGGCCGAGTGTTCTCACATCCTCTTGTTTAACCAATGGTCCACCGAGGAAGCGGCTTCTTTTGTATCTCTTGTACGAAAAATACTGTTGATAACATAAGTATTAAATATTTTTTTTGTTTCCAGATATGGTCTGCTAGGAGCATCGGGATGCGGTAAAACTACCCTGTTATCCTGTGTCGTGGGGCGAAGAAGGCTCGACTCTGGGGAGATATGGGTTCTAGGAGGAAAACCAGGAACAAAAGGTGAGATTTCTTCAGTCCATTACTAGATTACATTAATTGTTTTTTTTTATTACACGATAGGCCACTCGGCTGAGTGGTGAATAAGCACAGAAAAGTGCGCCGTGCAACTTAGTGCTTGGCGCGTTCGCCTACCATGCTTGACGTTCCAGGTTCGATTCCTGAAAGGGTCGACATAAAATATTTGTTTATAATATGGTTTTCACAGAAATATATCACTGTCCATGGACTAGCGCCTAAACGGATAGACTGATTATCTAACAGATGATCGAGATATTTTATTTTTATTCTATTTTATTTGGAAAATCAACAGTTCTAGATACATATTTATTTCATACAAAGCAATATAGTGTATAAACTAAGAACTAATAACAGATTTCCACAAAGTATACAAAGTTAGTAAAGAAAATATATCAATCTTTATTTTATTTTTGCCCAATTACAGTGGTGATTTACATCACAGAACAACCCAGGCTTGAGAAAAATCACATTTTAATTTTTGTGTTCTTACCGGGAATCGAACCCGGAACCTTTCGAGCGTGAGTCAAGCGTCTTGACCACTTCACCGCGAAGGCCGCCTTATTACATATTAAATAAGTACATATAAGTTTATAATAATAAAAATGCTATTTCCATGTACTCGTAAATATTTATATGCTGCTTTTTATTTAACAATGCAGTGCCTAATGGACCACCGGGTGCGATTGAGGGTTTAGTGATGATAATAATTATCATCATCATCAGCATTACCTTTCCGCACTTAATGGTGCATAGGGCACTGCATCGGTACACCAATCGCAGCGCATCTTGATCATTTTTGTTACGTGAAGGTAAGATGATCAGTCTTACGCTTCAGATACCAGTCCAGGGACTATTAAATATTCTGGTGTGAAAACACCCTTTTGAATTCCGTTGTCCTCTTCGCTATACCAGATTAAATTATATTTTTTACATACTAACTTGTAAAAACAATTATACCTCAAATTCATTTATTAGACGTGCCTGTAAAAAATATAATATTAATGCACGTTGCATTCGTACAGAAAATTTCTTCATTTAGTTGATTATTTGGGATATTTGCTGAATGTACACCTTGAGTGGTCTATGCTATGTATATATATCGCATGTTACGTATGTGTTTGTGTATGTTTTATATGTAGATGCATGTAGATGTGCGTATGCATGTGTGTATAAGGGTGCGTTTATATGCGTGTGCATGGATGGCTCGAAGTATGGATTCAGTATTTTCATTTGTTACCAATAATAACCTCCGTGGAAAACGCAAATGTTGATTGTTTCATTATTTTTTTCTCACTTACGTTTTTTTGCATTACTTTTTTATATTTATGTATTTATTTCTTTAATATTTTTGGTTGCTTATGTGTATTTATCTACTTGTTACTATTGTTATAGTTATGCAATTTTTTCATATTTTTTTTTTGTTTTTTTTTTTCATACTTATTTTCAATATATGTTAAAGGCAATTTAAGCCGTTAATGTAAAAAATAAATAAATAAAGATTTAATTGGACCTTTAAGTTTTAAAATCTTTGTTTTTAATACTTTTTATTTATGACTTTATGTTTTCTGAATGAAATAAAAATAAATATTTTATATCAACCATGTCGGGAATCGAAACCGAGACCTATCGCATGGTAGGCAAACGCGCTGACCGTTACAACACGAGGCCGACAAAATGATAATAATACACTTATTATATATTTGATTGCATCGTCTTCTGCTTAGAACGATAAATCCTGTAGATAAAGGCGTTTACACTCGAAATATCATTGATTAATAATAAGACAAGAAAATATAATATGCTTGATTTAATTTTACCTACCATTTTTTAATTTCAAATACCTTTGATCTCTCTTATGCAAATATTTGCAACTTCAACAGGTGAATAAAATAATATGTAATTACTAATTGCATAACTTTGATTATTATAATACGTACATTTATACAACACCTTTGTTCATGTAGTAATTATTATTTAAATACCGAACTTTAACACGTACAAGTTTATACGCGTGTAAGCATTGACAAAGTATTTAAAATGTATGTGGTAAATACATTAATTAATTCTAATTTACGAATATGTAGCGCTATGGGTAATCTTAACTACAAATGTTACAAGGTAAATGAGACGTTATTTTGTAATTTTAATCACATCTCTAGTGCGCATAATAATATAGATGTCCCGTGTTTTATTCCCTGTTGCATATATCAAAATAATTTATTTAAAGTAACTTCTGGAAATCTGTTGATAAAGTCAGGACACAGAAAAATATACGGACGCGATCAGCGGGAAGGATAAATTACCTTGGCTCTACCACTTACTCAAAGCTAGCTCAAAGAAACTTTACCTTTCTGGCTCCGGAATGTTTTAATCAACTTCCTGCAGACATAAAGAACTCCACAAGAGCCAATGGATTTAAGAAAAATGTTTGCAACTGGTTGCTGCACATCGATAAGGACGAGGTTGTCAATTTTTTCCATAAGTTCGAGATTAGCAATTAGCAAAAATTGACAAATCGGCTTTCTTTCCATACTTTTACTTTTATTTACTTTTTATATTTTTTGATATTTTTATGTTTTTTTTTTTTTGTTTGTATTATTTAATGTTAGTACTCAATCTTATTTGGCATATTATTTATTACTCATATTTTTTACTACAGTGTAGAGTGAGTTTATAGAAACCATATCTTAATTTTGATTTCAATTTCAATAATGTTTAAATATATATATAAATTATTATTCTATTGATTTCAATGATACTATTGTTTTGTTTTTTTTTCAATAGGTACTACTAAATTTTATATTTTATTATGATACTTTATATTTTATTATGTATGAATCTAAGTTTGTATAATTTACAGTTTACATTTTGAAATTTATGTCTGATTATTTTTTTTAAATTGTATTCTTTGGAATTTTATTATGTATTACTTATACCTTTTTTTCTGGAATGTTATTATATTGCTTGACATGTCATTATATTTGATTCCGATCAATTTTAATATGTATTTTGTATTGTTAATTATTATGGCTTGACACGGGCACAGCCTAAAAAGCCTTAATAAGTTCACTTATATTTAAACGAGTGTCAATTTGAATGAATAAATTAATAAATTTACACGGCTTTTTATACATAATAATGGATTAATTTTAGATTTATTTAAATTTTTATGGGAATAACAGTATTTTCTCACGCGTGGATTTTTTTTCCTGTCATTTTTATCTAAGTCTCTGTCGAGAAAAGGGGGAATTTCGGCTGTGGATCTTTATGAAAAAGAGGAAACCACAAAAAACTCATTCAAGAGAAGCCAGACTATTGATAGACATCAGTTTGTCTTGGATTTCACTTAAAGAGATCGCGCCATATTGTGTCCAGTTACTATTTATGTTCCTCATTTCCTGCACTATCCTTACCATGCAAGATACTACTTCTTGTGATAAATAATTGAAAACTTATTACGGAATGTAGGTGCCATAGATCCTCACCGACACATCTGCATAATAGTTATTGAATGATTTAAAAACATTTTTTGAATGTTTCCAAGCTCTTTGCATTATTTAATTGGAAGAAAAGTTCACTTTTACCTGCAGCTTGTGGGATTTAGCTACTCCCTCGGTTAGCTAAAGTATTTTAATGATTAAATTTAACTCTTAAAGAAACGCCATTTTAATTTTTCTCACATATACATTCTCGGGGCTGATGATCCCCTGGTAATAGACAAAACGGCTGTGTGGAACTAAAATGGGTCATACATACCTTCTCGAGGCTAAAAAACTGTGTACTTTCTCAAATCTCATGATCCCAAGGCATCGTGGCAATGGATGAAGCGGCTGTGTTTGGATTTTTTATATGACTGGCGGACCCGACAGACGTTGTTCTGCCCGAACGTTGATTTGCCCTCTATTTGGTTGGAAAAAGACTTTTAATTGATAAGCAGGTACCTAGGTACCTACTTGTTTATGATTGAATTCCAAAACATAAAATAATTCATTTCCAATATAGAATTCTTTTTGCAAATGTCAAACTCGGCTCTTCTCACCAACAGGGGTGCACTTAATTCATTAATGTGATTTTCAAAAACGCATTGAATGTCGGTTAATATTATTTTAGTTTTATCGAAAATCCAGTAAAAATAAATACATGGGAAGAAATTATAAGGAATGTAAGGAAATAATCTGATTGGGATCTATAAAAAGCCAATATTGATTATTGTTCGGGTGGAGCCAGCAAAAGTGCCATGCATACCTTAGAAATAGCACAAAAGTATGTACTCGAGGCTCTGCTTGGGGTCTATATCAGAAAACCCACAACGGAGGTGTTTGAACGAGTAGGTACGCTAGGGCACTTCTCATTCACGCATATAAAATGGTGGCAGTAAATATAATACAATCTATGAAACAAGATAAAACAAGAAACCCCGGTAGATAGATGAAAAAAAGATTTATGCTCCAAACTTGTTTTTACCGATAAGATTTAAAAAAATAATATATACGAACACGCGCAGCGCAAAGATCTACATTTCACTGAAAACCGCACGTAAATCGGTTGTACCGTTTAGAAGGAGTTAAGTGACATCACACGTACAGAAGAATAATATATGTAAATATGGATTAACCTTGAAAAAAATATCTTCATTCACGTGTTATACCTTCTCAATTCTTATGATCTGGAAATGGACGAACGTGAAGTGACCGCTTTTAAAACTGAAACTATGTCAGCTATTTGCAAAAAATATATTCTGTCACACAACCTTCTCAAAGTTCATGACCTTCTGGTAACAAATAAAGTGGCTATGTTTTTAACTTCTGAAAATAATTTTATATCACGCAAAATACCTTCTCGAATGAACTGCAAATGGACAAACCTGCAGCCGCTTTCAAAACTAAAAAATCGTCTTCTGTCACACAAACCTTCTCGAAACTCATGATCTTCTGGCAATGGACTTAACTAAGGTGGCTGCGTTTTGAACTAACATGGTTAGCTCCGTAATTCCTATCATAAAATGTCAGAGTCAGAAATGAACTCGGTCGCGGTCTGCATAACCGTGACCCTCCCAGGGCCGAGTGTTGAAGGCAGACACATACATTATTACACAGCTCACATTCTGCCTATTGTCTTATTACTGGTACTTCTAAGTCCCATTAGATCCTCTACGGGTCTCCACAGAGCCATTAACACTTGTCACCTTTACTTAATCGTCATCTTCCGCTGAAGAGTCATATAATTACTGATCTAATGTACTAATTAGTTTAATCCCAAGGATTTATTGATATGGTATTGCAAATGCCAGAGGTGGTGAACGGTTATTAATTACCATTTTTTTATATTCTAAGAAATATTTGCCATTCAACAAACTAATTCAGTTTCAATACTGGCGTTTACTGGCAAAAAAAAAACATTAGAACTGCTTGCCAATATTTTAGTCCAATCTATATTTAATTATGAATTTCAATATTATTTTCTTCTTAATAGACTATCTAACGAACCAAAAAAAATTATCGCATCACATCATCGCTGTGAATTTTTAAAGTTTCACAATTTTAAAAATCCTAACTGAAACTTCGAAATTACGTCCGCAACGTCATGAATTCTGGTCGGTCAGCGATTGAAATACACATCTGGGCCCCAATTATAATCAGAAGTAAATATTTGTCTTCAATTTTATCTACAAAGTAAAATTAAATTTTCTTTTAGAAAAGCAGAATATGCAAATGATTTTTTTTCTGAATATGATCAATTATAGGTTACCGACCAAGATATTTTAAATGTTTATGCATATAAACTTATTTTCGTACACAATTATCGGGCTTTCTTTATATACAGTCAAAGATAACTCTGTTAACTTCACATGGTAATCGGGGCCCTGAACGGTGAAATGTAACTGACAAGAAGAAAAGAAAATATGGGTTTAACTGACGTTTCTGTACAAACCGCTGACTTGCAGGCATTCTACAACATCGTTTAACATGATCGGATTAGTTATACAAACAGTTTGTTTTTATTTCTGACATTTAAAATTTGAACCCCGTACAATTGCGATTTGTACCCGTTTAACGTCAAAACACGCCAAACGTCAAAAAACATATATTTCCATTTGCCACAATAACAAGAACGCTATTACTTTTTGGCTATTTTAAACACGTGGTCACTTGAAACTGTGATGTTGCAAAATAGTTTTTTTTTTTAATACATTTTAGAGAAGATGCCCCGTACAATGGAGGTACTTCAGCCCTAAGGGAAATTGGATACAATAAATGTTTTCTTGCGCGCTGTGAAAATTGGAGCATAAAATTGTACGGAAAAGTTTCCTGAAAATGTAAAAAAAAAAATATTTTGATAGAAACGAAATACTTTTTTTTTGTCCTTGGTTTATATGAATCAACCAATGATGAGAGACGTACGGATGATTTCCGGTTTTCTTGCCGTTAATGTACCAATGGGCAGAGCTGATCGAGAATATGCGGAAGAGAATCTCTGACGTCACATGCGAAGTTATTTCAGAAATACAAAACATGAAATAATCGTAGCGCTGGTAATACGATATATAAAATTTAAAAAACACTGAATTTCCTCATTAAATGCCCCAATTTTTACCGCAGGATTTTTTTGTCCAATTTTCCTGTAGCACTGAACTTCCTAATTCACAGCTACGAATAAAGGTTAGAAGAAAAAGAATCAATTCTAAAAGGGAAAAATTCGCATATAATACAAAATCGTTAATAAAGCGTTACTTTATACCAAGTTTTCCGATTTCTGCCGTAAGTGGCCTGCATTACATTTACGATTGATTTAATTATATTGTTTTGATACCTTGATACTACGACTCATGAATACGTTGAATTATTTACGCAGAATAAAATGTCACATTAATTAAACTAGACAGATTAGCTTACACATCAGTATACGCTTACATTATGGCTATAGCGGATATACTCCACAGCTATATTATCCCACTGAATTTCTCCAAGGGACGCTCGGTTAGGAGAGATGTTTATTATGAAATACTCATGTAGTTATGCGAAATGCGAGAGAAGACATCTAATGAACCATATTATTATATTTTAATGTTTTGTGAGACAGAATTTCTATAAGACATTACAACAATGTTTATTTTATTTATTTATGCTTTATTAAGTTAGTTTATAACATCTTAAGAACTAATATAAACTTTTAATAATATTACAATTTTTTTTATCAGAATTTATAATTACATTTTTTTTAATAAATTTTAAATATTTCATTTTTTTCTATTTCCTTTATTTCTTCAGGTAACTCATTGTACAGCTTCAATCCCTTGTACAATGAGTTTTGAGATTCTGTTTTTTTCCTCATTAGTAATCTTATCTTTTTTTACCCCTTGTTTCAAATGTATGACATTGTTGGTTAAAATTTATTATTGTTTTTATTTTATTCATCCCCTTAATTATTTTATGTATAAAAATTGCCACATTATATGTATAAGTTTAGGTGTGATAAGTGTAGGTTTATAATTAAAATAATTGATCATTTTAAGTGGCTAGAATTTACTTCATCCACGCAGTTTGTAGCTGCATGACGATTAGTAATCTCCATGCACTTAGTAGCTGCAAGACTTGTTGTTACCTAAGTTCTATTTTTACAAATTTGTTTTTTATTTCATTTTTTAAAATATCACTTAAACTCTAAACTTCAGTGTCAAATAAAAAATGTAAATAGGAGCTAGATTTCTTATTGTCCATGCGCTCTGTAGCTGAAAGACGTGCTGTAATCTAGCTCTTTTATATCGTCATAGTAATATATCATAATTGGAAACGAGGAATTAGAATTCCAACCGTCTATGCGCTCTGTAGCTGCAAGACGGGCTGGGATATTTATTTATTGTACAGCGCCCTTGAGGGAGTTTTTACAAAAATGGCGCTATGTAAATTATCCAAATATATAAATATACATACAAGATTCTAATTCTTTTAAGAAGCCTTCATTTTTGTTCATTTTGCGATTTTTATGAGAAAATGTTTCTTGTGTTAGCCAGCATCAATGGTTTTAACAGTAAACGTAAACGAGTACTCAAAACATAAATAAACAACTTTACGCCTATTTAGCTTTAAATATGTATGCGCATCTGTGTCATATTTTCTGTTGCACAAATATTACAAAATACGAGTAGTCTCAGTAATATTAAAGAAAATATTTGGTGCTGTCAACCAAAACGGAGTGTGGAGGAGACAGTTAAATCATGAATTAGAGGCACTGTATGGCGAACCCAACATTGCACAATTCATGTAAAAAAGAAAATTACAATGGTTGGACTATTTGCACAGAATGAATAATAAACGTACCCCCATAAGGTATTATTATTTAGTAATTTCACTATTTTTATTTTTTATTTTTGTTTTATTGCTCAAAAAACTTTTATTTTTATAAGTACTTATGTTGTATTATTTTTTTAATTATTATTTTCTAGTTATTCTCAAGTTTACTGTGTTATAATTATATTTACTGTATAAGATTTTCTCATAGTTATTGCTTTTTTTTATTAAGAAATGTTATGTTTCTTTTTAACTTTTTGTATTATATGTTTGATAAATTGTTTAGTTTTAATTATTCTATTATTTCTTACTATGTACTTCATGATCATTGTGCACTGCTGTGATTATTTCTGGAAATTGTTATTTTTTTGTAAAAGGTTCTTTGAACCGTTGATGTATAAATAAATAAAATTTACACCACTCTGGAAGACAGAAGAAGCAGAGGAAGAGGAAGGCCAAAATTAATATGGCTGGATAGTTGAAAATTTGAAAAATGTAATAAATTCGTCAAAAAAATGTCATCAACTTCAGGGTGCCTGGAAGAATGACTAAACAGGTGCCACCGTTTTGTATCAACAATTCACGGACAGTGTATACTTGTAATGCCGTATTAAATAGACTTCATGAACTCGGCAATAGTCATTCCCACGTATCTGATATATTTAGTGTAGGATATTGTCCCTATAGAACAAACCTTTTGAACTTTTTCAAAGATGGTGAATGGTATTTATATTTATTTATTCATGCATTTCATATCCAGTTTTTTGTTCACTTTACCTACCTGTGTGAAACAGTACCTATGATTTTTTTGTTGTTTTACTGTAGAGTGTTTTATTACTTAAACTTTCTACTGAATATGCTGTATAATTTTTAGGTTATTTTATTAAATATAAATCTTGTATAATTTTTGGTTGAATTTTTTTTTTTTGTAAATCTTGTTTTTAAAATTCATATTTTAAAAATATATATATTTATATTAAGCCAAATTTGTTAATATTATAAATGTTTGTAAAAGGCAGATTTGCCGTTTATGTTAATAAATATTTTTTTTTTTAAATTATTAATTTTAAAGTTTTACGTTCTTTTTATGTGTTATATATGTTTCTTCGTGTAACTGTTTTAATTTCCTTAGACCGTATATATGATAAATATATACATCATGTGGAAGGAATATTTTCTCACCTACCAAGGGTCCTAATGCTTCCTTGCGATCTTTGCTACCCTCGATATTTTGAGCGGTCTTCTAAAGCATCATATTTGACAGATTTAAAAAAATATTTTTCTTTTCTTTTCAGGGTCCGGAGTACCAGGAAAGCGGGTCGGATACATGCCCCAGGAAATTGCGTTGTACGGAGAGTTCAGCATCAAGGAGACAATTATGTACTTTGGATGGATCTTCGGCATGGAGACCAGGGAGATTGGAGATAGGCTCCAGTTCCTGCTCAACTTCCTGGACTTACCCAGCCAGAACAGGCTCGTCAAGAATCTGAGGTCAGTTTATTTACACTATACATAGATACCTGCTATAGATAGTATGACTGTAGACCTTGCTAATAATGTATAAAGATTCCTAAGGAGTTGAGGATCCTAGTATCAAAGTAGTCGGACATTCACCATTTTTTCAAAATAGGTTTATCGATTGATCTTTCATATAAAAATTTAAAAAAAACTAAATATACATTTCAAAGATGGTCATTTGGAGTAAAAATTTAGGTGTTTAATAAAATAAAAATAAAAAAAATATGGTCGCTCAAGTGTCATGGCGGCCGTTATTTCGTCTTCTTTTGACAGTTCTAAATCAACTGCCGAAGTGAAAGCGTCATTGTCATATTTAGAATTTAATAGAGTGTTACTATGTAATGAAATAAGAATATTATTATTTTTTTTTTTATTTTTGTATTTTTTTCTCATAAAAACAAAACACAGAATTAATACAATGGTTTCAATATTGTCGGCCTCGTAGTGTAATGGCCAGCGCATTCGCCTACCACTCAAGAGGGCTAGGGTTCGATTCCCGATATGGTTGATGTGAAATATTATTTAAAAGGATGTATTTACACTATAATATTTCATGGTCCCTAGACTGGTACCCGAAGCGTAAGACTGATCACCTTACCTTCATGTAACAAAATGACCAAGATACGCTGCGATTGGTGTACCAATGCAGTGCCCTATGAACCATTAGATGCGGAAAGGGAATGATAATGATGATTCGACATGTCGGTAGAAATATATTTTTATAAAATATGTCTAAATTACATTATGAGGATAACTTTTATAATAACATAAAAATAATTATGCGTAATTGTTTTAGTGTGTCAGTGTTATTACTGTACATGTTAGTGAGGGTGAGGATGTATATACTGTTTGAGGGTGTGTGTATATGTGTATAGGTGTGTGAGTATTATATGTATGTGACAATGTGTAATGAATATGAGTGGACTTATTGAACAATGATTGTCAAACATTCTCTGTTTTTTTTTTAAAACCTTAATGAGGAAACCTATCATCCACCTTTTCGATCCATGTAAAATTGCCAAGATATAGTGAACATACATAAACCCCCCTTTATCATTATTTTATGAATCTTGGCCATAGTAAACATCCTTTTTAAAAACGGACATTTGCAGTTCTATGGGTTTCAAAAATGGAGACTTGCATGTTTTGGTTTAAAAAACGGACAAAGACATTTTTTTTCAAATCTAGATATTTGTAGTAAACAAAATGTATCTCCACCCATTTTTTTATGAAGGTATAAAAATATATTTATTATTAGTATTTAAAGCATTAATTTTGTGTTTAAACATTTTATTAAATGTTATTAAATATTTATATATAACCACTTACCGACTTTTCTATGTCTACCGGTTTCGAGACGTAAACGTCACTTCGTCAGGACACCAATCAAACCAACAAGCAAACCAACATGCAAAACCCACTATACACCTTCACCATAGTTGTCGCACAAAAATATAAAACCTACACGACATGCATTTTAATAAATACATGCACTGGTTTGGACAAACATGCACTGATTAAATTATGAAAATATTATCTTGTTTGAGAATTAACGAAAAAAGTAGAGGGGATGCTAGGAAAGTAGGACCTAATCAGTGCATATGCTAATTAAAATGCGTGTCATGTTGGTTTTATATTATTGTGTAATAACTATGGTGAAGGTGTATAGTAGGTTTTGCATGTTGGTTTGCATGTTGATTTAATTAGTGCCCTGACGAAGAGACGGGTACGTCTCGAAACCGGTAGACATAGAAAAGTCGGTACGTGGTTAAATACAAATATTAATAACATTTAGTCAAATATATTTAATATTGGTTTCCTGTATCAGAAACAGAAAAACATAATTGCTGAAAAATTATGAAAATGGTTATTGTCCCACTTTGGTAGTAAGGTCTTCAGTTTCCCAAGCTTACTACTTATCGATCAGATACCACGAAGACAATAATATGACCACGTAAGAATAACTACAAATTAGATGTTATATTTCGTTTTGCAATCTCATAAATATATGCTATTCGTTAAGAATGTTCTCTTTGACTTACTCCATTGCAATTCTCAACTTAGAAATACTTAGGATATTGCCCAAGAAGTTAAGTCATGTAAATCATAATAAAATATATTTTTAAACCATGTAAAATTAAGGAAATAAATTTAATTACCGGTGTACGTGTATGTAAATACAATTCAACTAATAAAAGAGATCTCAGGAGATTTATTAAATGTAGAACTGTTAACTGTCTCCTGTATGCTGATGATGCCGTGCTTCTTGCTGGCAGCAAAGAAGAACTGTAATTCTTGGTAACAAAAGTCTACGACGTATGCGAGAAAAGCGATTTGCTTATGAATGTTGATAAATCGAAAGTGATGGTTTTTAAAAGGGATTAAAATATAACTTAACGTGAGATCAGTGTGAACGGGGATATTCTGAATCAGAATTTGTGTATCAGGGAAGTATGTTTACTAGGAATGGAAAGCCTGAGAAAGGCTACTGAGTGCCGGGAACGGTACGGTGCACTGAAATCGACTTTAGCAAACATTTTTTTATCGCAGGAGGCAAAACTAACTGTTCACAATGAGTTTTAGTGCCAACTCTAATGCATGGGAGCGAAGTATGAAATTGGAAAAATAATTATGAAAGTAGGTTAAACGCTGTCAAAATGCGATATCCCTCAGGCAAATGTGTGGTAAAATTATGTATGATAGGTGCACAAATGTCGAGATCCGTGAACAGTGCAAGGCTAAGACATGCATTATCCACAGAATCAATAAAAGGGTGCTGCGTTGGTTTGGACATGTAGAGCGAATGGACAGCGAAAGAACGGCTTAAAGGATCTACGATGCGAATATTGATGGATGCAGAAAACGAGGAAGACCGAGAAAGATATGGCACGATCAAGTCCATCGAATACTTGAATATGGACATGTCAAGAGTAGGAATAATCGGCGTGCGTGCATGAGAAATGTAGAGATAGAGAGGTATGTATGCAAAGACAGAGTGATATGGCGTTCTGTCCACTCTGCCTACCCCTACGGTAAAACGGCGTGTTGATTTGTTTGTTAGTTTAGAATAAAGCAATGGAAAGATGGCTAAGTACAAGTACGATATGTTACTTTTTTAGACATTTTTGTTGATTTACTCATTTCATCGATAAAAATTACATTATTAGGATATAATGTATTCCTCAGTGGGAAATCCCGTGCCAAGGAATACATTTTACAAGTTTTTTGACAAATTACTTCTTTGTTTTATTTTCATATATATCATCACAATAGACCACTTTACACAATGCTCAACATTTACATTTGTATATTTTTGAACATCCACATTTCTTTCATTTTTGCAAGTGTTGATTTTGTTAAGAAAAGGAGCTGTAGGTAACGTGTTGACTTAAACCAGCCTGTGATGGTTCATAGGCTGTAGAAAATGCCTTAATTTCCATATTATCTCTTCAAATGGGTTCTTTATCATATTAAAATATCTATCAAATTGTTAATTAATCATTATTTCAATTAAAACCCCTACTTACATTGTTTTTATTATTGTTTAGTGTTTCTAACACGCATATATGTAATGAAAAGTGCCTATAAAAATCTCACAGCTCAAAGTGAAATTAAAATACAATATGGCGAATATATAATTATTCGCTTATTGGCATTTTTTTCCCACTGATTCATATTTTATAATAAGCTTAAGTTATTAAATCCTTTTCATAAATGTTTGATGATGACCAAAAACAAAAAAACAATAGATCAGATAAACCAACAAATGACAAATCATGAGTAGGATTGGCAACCTTCTCGAAATTTCAGGATTTTCCCAGAAATATGTTTTTTTTTAATCTCCCGACCTCGGAATTCAGCTTCAATTTCCCGGAATAGATTGCTGTATGATAATGAGAAAGTTCAGTGGCTTTTAAAATTATTATTTGTAAATAAATTATTAAACAAATCCGAAAAAAAAATCTAAAATTTTATGTATCGTATTATCAGCGCTATGATTTTTTAAAGTTTTGTAATTCCGAAATTACTCCGCGCGTTACGTCTCAAGATCTCTTTCGCTTCTTTTCAGTCAATTCAGCCGATCGGTCCGTTGACGGTAAGTAAACCGGAAATATTAAACCACTCAAGATAAGATGATAAGAATCATAAGTTTATTCATATGAACTAGTGTCGTCGTTCAAAGCTGTTGGTTTTTATTTTTATTTATATATATTTTTTTTTTTAATATTTTTTTCGCACAGTTTCATAAACTTTCGCGTATAATTTGATGCTCTAATTTTTAAGAAATCATTTTTTGTATCCAGATTCCCATAGAGCTGAAGTTCTTCATTACTGTTGGTTGCAAAAAGTTTATAAAGTATAAAGCAATCAGATAATTATAAAGAACAACATAATTTGTATGAAAAATAACCAGATACAAAAATTAAAAAAATATATATATAACCTTTAAGTGAATAAAGGGGATATAAAGATAAGGAAACATAAAAAAACTGGTATTTTGTTTTTTATTTTACCTTCCGGATTTCCGGTCGTTTAAGTTAGTAATAAAAATAAAATTCATAAACCCTGTAACTGCCTAAAATTCTGTATTGCGGTCAAAAGATCCGATTGATAATATTTAATTTTTAAAATTTTAACAAAAAGTCAAATCATCGATAATTCTTTTTTTTAATATCTACCATGCTGATTAGACTTATAAAGAGTTCGGGCTTATGCGTATGCTGAGAAAAAAAAAACTTAAAACATTATTTATTTCTAGTGGTAATCGTATTTATTGTTTTCCTTATTTTTATTTGATATTCTTAGATATTTTTATGACTGAGACGTCATGCGAATTCAAATTCGCCGCTTACGTTTTAAAACCGCTTATCTAAAAAAAATATGTTTCTGTGTTTTTTATATTTTATTTTGTACGTTGACATTATTTGTAACTTACTTTTTATTTTTGTCCTGTTCACAAAAATCGATCATTATTATTTATCGACTGCGATGGTATTTTCCTTAGAGTAGTGTAAATTTAATTTCAATATAAATTTTTCATTTTCGGACTTTAACATTTTTCTTAGTTGATTTCCCGTGGAAACCGTAAAAAGGGATAATGCATATGACTGCAAAAAAAATAGTATAAAACAGTAAGAAATATGACAGTGTTACTATTTATTAAATAATAAAAAGTAAAAATATTAACATCGCAAAACTGGGAAATGTAATAACAAAATAAATCATAATGACGATAAAAAAGGTTAAATGACTTATGCACCACTATAGCCAAAATTGAGCTGTATAAATCACTTCTCTCAGAATTTTAAACCACGTTTACCGTCTGCTGAAACCCATGGATGTCAAACGTATATTTTGGCATTTACACCAAAAACCCTTTTGTATGTCCGACGTTTATAAAATTAACGGATTTTTGTATATCACACAAAATTAAACATGTGTTTGCGAAATAACGTTAAGGTTTACATTAAAATATATTATGTTTTTGGAGTTTATTCTAATTAGCCCTAGTTTTACATAATACATGTCTTACCTACATTATTTTCAAATTGATTTAAAACAAAAAAAAAGTTACGCACATTTTTTATATAAAAAATCGTTGACTGACCTTTTTACCGTCGCGTCAATAAATATTTTCAAACCTAGAACTTTAGTTTACCTATACATAAAATAGCAAAATAATATGCAATAAATATTTTTAAACCTAGAACTTTAGTATACCTATACATAAAATAGCAAAATAGTATGCAATAAATATTTTTAAACCTAGAACTTTAGTATACCTATACATAAAATAGCAAAATAGTATGCAATAAATATTTTTAAACCTAGAACTTTAGTTTAACTATACATAAAATAGCAAAACGGTATGCAATAAATATTTTTAAACCTAGAACTTTAGTATACCCATACATCAAATAGCAAAATAGTGTGCAATGAATATTTTTAAACCTAGAACTTTAGTATACCTATAATAACAATACATGTGCCAGCCAGGATTTGTAGACGGTACCACCTGTTTCATGTACCAACAAGTAAAACATCGTATGTTAAAAATGCTTTTTTTCGTAGGACTTTTTCAATGTACAATACAAAATTTAAAAATATAGATTATACAAACATCACTCTGTCAGATTTAAAATTTAAACTAAAAATGTATTATGTAACTTAGTAGACATTATAATAATAAATATGTACATCTCCCCCCCCCTCCCCCCTCCTTATCCTATCTTCAAGCATTTTTGTCCTTATCCCGCCCAATTTACAGTAACTTAATGTTCTTAAAATTAATATTTAAAAAATCTTTGATTATTGAGTACTTGAAAATAACATTTTTATATGTATAAATTGTATGTATTTATTTGATATGTAATATATATATTCTTTACTAACTTTGTATACTATGTGGAAATCTGTTATTGGTTCTGAGTTTATACACTATATCTGTTTGTTTACTAAAAATATGTATGTAGAACTGTTGATTTCCCTAATAAAATAAAAATAAAAATAAATAAAATAAAATACATAAAATAGCAAAAAAGTATGCAATAAATATTTTTTAAATAAATTATTGGAACGCAGAGGCAGTTCATTATATTGCCCCTTTAAAATAACGCCAGCCGAGACAGTTTAATACAATTTCACTAGGCGTATTTTATGTCATTTTGTATATTTTTTTTCAATAAAAAATTGGGATACGCGGCGCCATAATGGAAGCGACGAATAATTGTTATTTTGTTCGAACACACTATTACTATAGTAAGAAGTTGATGGCTCTTAAACACGAACAACTGAATACTATTCATTTCTTTATTCCTGTGCAGTTAGTTACATTAGGTAGATAATATGTGTAATATGTGTGTGCAATTTGCACAATTTCCACGCCGTGTTTCAATAATTGCATCATTTTGTTTTCACGAACCGTAAACTTTCTTCTTTACGATACTTTTAATGCATTTACGTAAGAAATAAAACTTTGCATCGGAATGGGAAATATTGAATATTGACTTGACTACAGAATTGTGAACGTACATTTTGGAAATGTCAATTTATTGAAAATGTCGATGTATCCAAGCTTGACTAATTACTTTATTTTAAATGTCATACGATATGATTCTACAAGAGGAATGATATGCGAAAAAATATTCATTAAAAATTATTTTAATGGCGTTACGCGTATCATAATTTACTTCAGTATACGTTAAATTCGTTTATTAGACGCTTGTACCTGTAAAAATTGTAATAATCTCGATAGTAATGTAGGCATTTATAACTTTATGGAGTAATTTTCATGGAGTTAATTATTTGAGATGGTTGCTAAATGTATATTGAGTGGTTTACAAGACGTATAACATATATAAAAATATATGTACATGTAAAGTGTATGTTTTTGTATATATATTTATGTAACTATTTATACTTTGTTCTTTGCAGAAAATTTCTGCGAACGATGTTTTGATTTTGTATTTTATTTTTAACGTCTCTATTACAGTGGTGGTCAACAGAGGCGTGTGTCTTTCGCTGTTGCCCTCATGCACGACCCCGAGCTGCTGATCCTCGACGAGCCAACTGTGGGAGTAGATCCTCTCCTCCGGCAGTCCATCTGGAACCATCTGGTGCAGATCACGAGAGATGGCAACAAGACGGTCATCCTCACCACACATTATATAGAAGAAGCTAGACAGGCCCATGCGGTAAGCCATCATACCGTCCATTTCTTTATGTTAGACTAATTTATTTAGTTTAAATTACAGATAATCGCTAAAACACTGCGATTGAAGTAAAATCAAGTGGCTTACAAACCGTTGGATGCAAACAAAAGAATGTTGCCAAAAATTTTGAAACGAATTAAAAGATTCTTTATTTGTTATCAAAA
Source organism: Micrasema longulum (assembly GCF_059751315.1). NCBI lineage: Eukaryota > Metazoa > Arthropoda > Insecta > Trichoptera > Brachycentridae > Micrasema > Micrasema longulum. Next base: position 73,003 of record NW_028278438.1, read on the forward strand.
AAATATTTTCTTGAAGCCATACTTATTTCACAATTTTAGCAAAACCAACTTGTATTCTATAAACACCGTTTCTAAGTAATAAAAAAACTGACATTGGGGCTTTAATTAATTTGATAAAAAGCAAATGAATCATACGATTTTTCCGTTGTCGTCCAATGGCCGATAATTTAAATATTAAAGATTTGCTAAAAACATACCGCATAAAATAAATATTTACAACAATCTGTAAAAAAAAAGACTTCCATAAAAAATTCGAATACATATAATTGGACCTAGAATCTTGGCAGTTTTTTTCTTTCATAACATTCCTGTTCAATTTATTATGTTCAAATCATTAAAATGAATTTCACTTATATACTATGTTTTTATATGAGTACCAATGTAGGTACCCAAATTTGGTCTAAATTTCAAGAGGTGCAATCTACCGGTCGAAACGTTATTATTGTTTAGTTTTATAATTTGTGTTTTTTTATCAGAAATGCACTAGATATAAATTGTTTTTATCCAATGAGTATTTACTTCATTTATTTAATGGTAAATTTTTTTTATTTTTTTTAATAACAGAAAATTCATAAACAATTCATATTACTCGTATAATGTATGAGTCGAATTTGAATTTGAAAATATGGCGATTGAAAATGGTAAAATTGTATCATTTTCTTATTTTTCATTAGACTACATACACTTGTTAAATAATTAGCATTAAAAAAAACGTTTTAAAAAAATTTTGGAGAAAATCCGAGATCAAAATAAAATTTTTTCTTACTTATTTCAGGTAGTTTGAATGAAAACATGTGCGTCTTGTTTTATAAAAAACAAAAAATATGCGAATTCGTCATTCATGATTTTTTCATTTACCTTACACTTATTAATATTATTCTTCGTTATAGCCTTTGCTGATGCGCCTATATCTCGTGTACTGCTTTTTGTCCAAGTTTTTCTTCCTTCAAAAAAGCATCCAAACGGTTTTTAAATTGGCTGTCCGAATTGGAATAGACAACTAGACTTAGCAATTTATTCCAGTCTGAAAATACCATTCGGAATTTCATGATTTTCTAATATTTTTCATAACTTTTTTTAGATCGGCTTGATGAGAAGCGGAAGGCTGCTGGCAGAGGAATCACCACAGGTTCTCCTGACCATGTATGGCTGCTTGTCTCTGGAAGAAGTCTTCCTCAAATTATCAAGAAGACAAGGTAAAAAAATTCAATCTCTGTCGACTCACGCGATACTCATATTTTCCACCTCCACATGTTAGCAAACAAACATGGAAATGTGAATTGATTTAATTTATCCTTATACAAATTAAAACCATGTGTTTTATTGTCTCTGTTGCTGGTTACCTTATTATAAAGGGACCTAATATAATACTCGTTCATTGCCTCCGTCTCCAATTATTATCATTATTATGGATAACTTATATAGCACCATTTTCGTAATATAATACCTCAAGGGCGCTTCACATAGTGATTCTATAGTTAAATTAATTTAATTGAAGCTTTTAAATTTGTAATTTAATTAAAACAATTTATTTTGTTGTCACATGCAACGGATTTATTCAAATGATTTAGAGAACAAGTGGGTTTTAAGTTGACATTTAATGTTTTATTAATAAAATATGTATTGTTACTTTTTTTGTTATTTTATACACGCTTATGTTTCTGATCTAAATATTTATATTTTTTGTACATTTTGGTTCTTTACACAAGTGTTTAGTAAGTTATTATTTTCTTTTGTTAAAAGGCATTAGCCGTTTTAATAATTTTCTCCCATAATATTGTTGACTAGAGTAAATTCAGATGAAAATCATTATAAAAAGAGTCCCATATCAATAAGTATTGCTTTACGTAGATACTTTATGAAAAAAACTATTCGAATAAATGTAAAAATTAAAATTAATATTACATAAAAGAAATTCATTAGAAAACCAAAACTTTCCTAATTTTCTGAAAAACGATATATCTAGTGCATAGTGCATATGCATTTAGTGATAGAAATGTATTGAAAAGTAGTTTTGTGTTGGGTATAACTTTTTTAAAAATAATTTTGCATAAAATCATTATTAACTGTTTTGTTTTGTTCTCTTTTAAATGCCTACATGTACCTATTTTCATATTATTAATCAATTTAATGATAATCCAATCCAATTCGATTCGCTACAACTTCGCACATATATAGTTTTGCAAAAAAAATATTTCACCAATCGATAGATTTTATAGAAAATAATCGATTTCCGCCAAAAAACGGATTTAGATTTTTTGTAGATATTTCGGTTTGTGTAAACTATCCTTAATTGTTTTTAGATATTAAAAGCTTATTCTGATGACGTATATTTTTATTAAAAATAGTTTTATCAATATTTGAAGCATGGTGCATAAGGCACTGCATTGGTACACCAATCGCAGCATATCTTGATCATTTTTGTTACATGAAGATTAGATGATCAATCTTACACTTCAGGTGTTTATTTTGGGACTATGAAATATTCTAATTTTTTAAAAATGAATAAAACAAGAGGACAAATAACAACAAATTGATCAATTATATTAATGAATTCTGCTTTTTTATTTCTGGTCTCTTTTTTTCTCTCGACTGAATGCGAACAGAAGGAGGTGTAAAAACGCTCACTTTCGTCTACTTGGCATTCCGTTTTGAAGGCTTAAAATAAATATATATCTATGTGTAACTTAAAAGCAAATACAACATCTTTTAGGGTAGAAAATTTTAAATCGAATGATTTTTAATTTTTATCATTTTGCTTTACTTTTAGTGCTCAGTCAGATATTTTCTATGAATTTTTCAATACTCAATAGAAAATTGTTTTTCATTCCAGTCGTGGCCACCGCTGGCGGGCAGGTGAACCAAGGTGCAGAACTTAACATCAGCAACAACATATCCCTAGCATCCCTAAATTGGGGAAAGAAAGAGGAACCGATCTATGTCATCGAAGATTCTGGAGTAGTTGGGCTAAACTTCCACCAGAGTAAAGAAATCCTTATTCAAGATAGCACCAACGGCGGTAGTAATCCATTTGGCGACGTGAGTCTTAATCTTCATCCGCCAATAATATCAATTTCTCTATTTCGATACTTATAGTCCATAAATGTAGCTTTATTAAAATGACAGCTGCCAAACTAATGACAATAGTGATGGAAAATTACTGATCACTTATCATGTACCGATCAAATCGATTTTATCCGTTTTTTCATGCAAACATGAAACTGTTTCCAAAAATTTATAAAGAAACGCAAAAACAAGTTTATTATAGTGTGTTTAATTCACCAACAAAATAAGACATTTATACTTTTTTCATGAACAACATCAAATGAGTAATTTTTTTATTCGATCAATTTAAATTGATCAATTTGTCCCATCTCTAACATTTTTGTAAAATGATGTAACCTTGTAAGAACGTCTTTAATAATTAGGCTTATTTCGTTTTTTTTTTTAGTTTTAAAGCAGATTTCATACAATCTTATTGATTTATATGACAAGCCTTGTATTAAAAAAATAAATAAACATACTAGATACGAATGATTTTTCGTGTGTCAATATGAATCATTCCTTAGACGTCACCACAAAGTTACGTCGTCACTTTTGCTGACAACTGTCATTCTAATCAAGTTATATTTTAAGGACTATAGTTTACTGTGTGTCAAGCACATGTAGATTGTATTCATTGCCTCTATAGGTCTTAGTGTTGCAACCCCTAAAAACTAAATAAAGCAGTGAAAAAAACCCAGCAATCTCCTTAATATTTTTGGTATTCCACTAAAAAAATAATAATGTTGTTATTGTAATAAAAAATAAGGCTTTTTTGTTAATTTCACGGTCTTGTCTTTTAAAATTAATTTTACTTGTTTCAAAATGAAGTTTTCGCAGTCGTAAAGGTTAAAAAGACAATTCATAAAATTTATTTTTTCTGAACACATCCCGTTAGGCAAATATGTTTTTTGATATTATTATGCACAATTTTAATGCACAATTGCTACTTTTTTCATCACATACAGAAACACACCAAAATATCTACACCAGATTTAGGAATGGATTGCAATGATTGTGGATCATACCTTAGGAATGTAAGTATAAACTTTTTTACTTTTATAATTTCTATAATTGGTTTTAAGCTACTTATAATTTTATTGTTATCAATGTTTACGCCCATAAGGCTTTTGCATTTATGTAAATGATATAAGACATAAGTTCATAAATGCTGACATGCACAAATTAATATAATACCAGATGACGACAACACTACCACATAAAAAAAGCAAAGATAAACGTAGAACAGTCAACTATTCTTACCAGTTAAACAAACATTTGTCGAGAGCTTACTTCTTCCATTCCTTGATAATGCATACGTACGAATATGTTATCCAGATGCTAATTCTGAATTCCTTGATAAGTTGGAACGGTTACAAAATTTTTTAATACGTTATATGTTTAACCTTCGTAAATTCGACCACATAACCGAATATTGCACGCAACTACACTGGCTCAGTATCAGCTTGCCCACCACATACCGCACACCGCATCTAAGGACATTAGTCTCCTTGGTGGTGCCCACATACACGGAAAATTTGCTCGTTGTCAAACGAGAAAAGTTGCCCGAAGGAGCTCTCTGTAATCTGGCTCAGTATCAGGCATAGAAGAAACATTCACATTCTATAACTTCTTCATAATATTTTAAATAATTTTAATTCTCTTGTTTATCTGAGAGAGCTCTTTAAACCTATATCACAGCACGGGATATCTCTTCGTTCTAGTAAAGAGAGAACCGTTTCAAAACCCATTCCGACATAACTGTCACTTCAACAAAACGAACGCCTAGATGTGAAAATAATGTCGCTAGATTCTGTCCTTTTAACAAATAAGAGTATCTAGGCGTTAGAAAGTTACCACTCTAAAAAAATCATTTAGTTATTTTATTTTTTTCCATCTGTTTTACTATCTTTCTAAGTATATGCATCGAAACATTAAAGGAACCGGCTTTGTAGTCGATTGGTAGTTACATACAGACGATCGTTAAGCGTACCGTCTAGGTGATTTCCAAAAGTCATACAAAATTCATGTTCAAGCGAACATTTTTTGCTTGAATTGGGATTTATTGGAGTTTATAATCGCTTTGGAGTGAACACTTTTTATTACAGAAGCCTATTTAAACTATAAATTAGAAGTATTTTAAATGTTAATGACGTAAAGAACGCGGACTCATTGTTTGCGATCATTCCATTGGCTTATTTCGATCATATGATGTCGATATGACAAGTAAGTAGAACATACCGAGGTAAGATACAGATAGTACACAATTAAAGTATACCGTCTCGATATATACAGATGAAAATAGCATTTATAATCGAGGCACAGCCCTTATAATATTTCTTATGTAGATACAAAACTAACAATTTTTTTTAATGATAAATTAAAAAATAGTAAAAAATCTAAATACAATTGAAGCAATACAATGTAAAAGGATGAACAGTATTTAGAATTACAATACAAAAAAATATTAAGAAAAAGTTTATTCTGTGTGAGAGAGAAAAAAAACTAGAAAAAAAAAGAAATAAACAAATAAAATTGAAAAAAAGTACAAAAACTTATAGAAATACCGTGAAAAAATTTAAACAGATAAGTACAAAATAATATTTACAGTTTGTAACAGTTCGCTTTTATGATTATTCATAAAAATTTGTATCAATATTAATTTTTGTTTGATAATAAACATTTTATCCATTGCTCTGTTAATAAGGTATATGTTAAAGACATCAATGTATATTTCTTTAGGTAAAATGCAAATACCATGATTCACCTTTTTTCTTAATAGCAACATTTTTGTTCAATTTTAATATTGACTGTTCATAGAGCATGCTCAAATAACCTAATAATTAATTCAAATATAATTTGAATTTAAATTTATTGAATAAAATTAATAAAAGCAATTCAATTTAAGTTAAAATTAAGCTGAACTCCGTTTTAAACGTTTTTTTACTCAGTTTTGAAATACCACAGTTGAAATTAAAATTAAAATACTTTTGAAATAGAATTTAACAATTTACAATAGCAACAAAATTATTGTACTTTTCGTTATTAGAATGCCCTAAATCGCTTTTTTACCGCGTAGTATATTATAATAAATAAGTTAGTTAATGATAATAATAGTTTATATGATATAATATCTTTGTCACGATTTGTAAAGGTATTTTGATGTCGTTTTACATTTCCGAAAAAAATATGGTACAATAGTATTCTTTTTTTATATGACTAAACCTATCCACCATTGTTTTTTTTCACACCGTACTTTGTGGAACGTATCCTCCATATAAAAAAAATCCAGTAGAATAAAAAAAAAAAATATATATGGTTTTTCAGGGCCAGACCGCGAAACTTCAAAGAAACATTCCCCGTGGTAAGCCTTAAAAAAAATCCTTAGGAAATTTTTCCAAAAAGTCATTTTAAAAAAAAATACGTAATCTCAAAATGTAGTAAATCCTTCATTTCTCAGACAAGCAGTCCTTCCACAAACCCCTACCCCTCTCTTACCCAGCCGCTTCCCTTTTCCGCGTCTGGTGCATATCGCTTCGTTGGTCAAATACGTTTGCGGAAGAGATGCTAGTCCGAGAAATGAAAGATTTACTCTATTTTGAGATCAAATGACTTTTTGGAAAAAAATTATTCGGATTTTTTAAATCTTACCACGAGAAATGTTCCTCTAAAACTTCGCGGTCTGGTCCTGAAAAACCGTGTATATACTTATAGTCATGTTTTGTTGACATATTTTATATGTGAAAATTAATGCATGATGATATTTTCCAGTTAACAACCGTGGGAAAAATGAGAGCCCTACTACAGAAAAATTACCTAAAGATGTGGAGAAACGTTGGAGTTATGTTGTTTGTGTTTGCTTTACCTGTTATGCAAGTTATTCTCTTCTGCCTGGCTGTGGGAAGGGACCCTACTGGGCTTAAGCTTGTAAGTTAACACATATGTAACGCTCTACCAAATTATGCATGTAAATCGATAAATTTCGCTGTAAAAAACAAAATACGCAGCAACGTTGGGAGGATCATTACCGCGCTTCTTCTACAGATAAAATTACTAAAATGTTTTTCCCAACGCTGGCTGATGCAGCAAACTTCTATCATCATCGCAAAGTACTTTCGAAACGACCCAAATTTTTACCGGACACGGAGCTATGAGAAGTTATCTATATAGGTTTAAATTAAGGAATAATGACTATTGTCCATGCGATGATATTTCTTCACAGAGTATCGAACATTTGTTATTTCAGTGCCCATTTTTTAGTTTGTAACGCCAAAATCTTGAAGCAGAATGCAGGAAAGATGGAATATCCTTAACAGATATCCACACTGTAGTTAAAAGTAGTTATCACGCGCCATTGTTCTTGAACTTTGCAACAATGGTGATTGGACTCATGAAGGTAATAAACTAAAATCAGTGATCGAACATCCCATTTCCAAGACAAACAAAAACGATTTTTTTCGAGTACCTTAGCCTTGTACATGACACGTAATGCTACTAAATACAGGAGTCCAAATATATATTTAATTTTATTTTTTTTTTAAATCGATAACTTACTAAACGTCAATTCAATATAAGAATAGTTTGTCAATCATCAATCGATCAATGTTATTTTTGCTCCCAATGAGGAAATTCAGTGCTACGGGAAATTGGATATGAAAAATGTTTTCTTACGCGCGGTAAAAATTAAAGTATTTAATTGTACGGCAGTTTCACAAAAATGTATTAAAACATTACTGAAAATGGTTTTCATAAAAATTAACCACTTTAAAACGTTTTGACGTGGGTTCTGTGGGTTCATGTGGGTTCATGTGAAAAAAACCAATTGTAGCATTGTTATGCTACAATTGGTTTATCACATTTTTTTCAGTGTTCAGCGGGTACAAATACGGGGTTCTACTTTTAAATATCAGTAAAACTCACTGATTTAATTATTTGAATTTGTTTCGATTAAATTTTTTGTTGAAATGGATAAAAAAAGCTCATTTAAAAATCTGCCTTTTTTTAATGAATAGAATATTATACTTTTATCGTAATTTTCTCATTTTTAGCTACAAAAAATTGTGTTCTAATATTAGCCCTCATTTTTAACTTTTTAATATCTATCGTATTCTTTCAGTAGACTTTTTTTGTGTTAATGTTTTAATTTATTTGTAACTTTTGTATGCCTATCGCAAAATGCAAAGAAAAAATAATAATCAATAAAAAAACTTATATTTATTTTTAAAAAATATTTTGGGTTGGTCCAAATTTTTGCAGACAAGGACTGGATTCAACTCCCTGGGGAGCTGTTTATAATAACATATTACAACAGAGATGAAGAACATTTAAAATAAAGTAATATAGAAGTCTAGAAATTTGGACAAACTCAAAATATTGTCGATAAATCCACCTGGTCCATGAAGAAGTATAGAAATTGAAAAAAGAACATTTTCAGGCGTTGCCTAGTATATAGGTGAAAAAATTCAATTACACGAATCTCACCCGCATAAATAAAAGTTTCAGCTCTTTAACTTCACAAACATCAACAGATGAAAGAATTGAAGGAATATAAATGTTCGAATATGGGCAGAATGGTGAATGTTACACAGTGTGTAAAGTGGCCACTTAAATCAGCCATTGACAGGTCATAAGCCCTGTAGATGTCTAGACTTATATATTACCTCCTTTTAAATGTTCTTCATCTCTGTTGGACAAACTCAAAATATTGTTGACAATATACATACCCATTTTTTTAATGATACTCTCAAATTATTTCAGGCTATCGTTAACAAAGAAGTTTTAAACTGGAGTGACGGGGGAGTGTGTGGAGAGGTCCACGGCTGTTCTTTCAAGAATCTATCATGTCGCTATCTTCAACATCTGAACAACCGCACCATAATACAACAGCCGTATGAAAACGTGGAACTGGCAATAGGTGCTGTGAAAAATGGAGACGCGTGGGGGGCCCTTTACTTCACGGAAAACTTCACAGATGCCATGATTGCTAGGATTGCCCTTGGTAAATATATTTTTTTACGACAATTAATTTACAAACAGCGATTTATTTTATTGAAAATAAATATATTGATATTTTATTTTTATTTTTTTATTTTTTTATTTATTTTTTTTATTTATTTATTTATTTATTTATTTATTTATTTATTTATTTATTTATTTATTTATTTATTTATTTATTTATTTATTTATTTATTTATTTATTTATTTATTTATTTATTTATTTATTTACTTATTTATTTATTAATTTATTTATTTATTTATTTATTTATTTATTTATTTATTTATTTATTTATTTATTTATTTATTTATTTATTTATTTATTTATTTATTTATTTATTTATTTATTTATGTTCCTGAAATTCCTGTCCCTAAGGACCTAATTTTTTACATGTGTTTTTTTATTTATTTCATTAAATGATGCTAAATAAATTCAAAGAATAATAATAACATTAGAAAAAATCAATATAAATATAAATTAGAAAACATGCAGGTAATAATAATAAAAATTAAATCATAAAAATAAATTAGAAAAAAAGCCATTAATAGTAAAGAAATGAGATATAATTATTATAAATTAGAAAACATACCGATAATAATAAAAATTGAAGCTTAAATACACATTTTAAAATATAAAATTAGTAATAAAGAAATTAAACAAAAATATAAATTGGAAAACGTACCGATAATAATAAAAATTAAAGCATAAATATCAATTTATCGATAATAATTAAAAATTGAAGAACAAAAATAAATTACAGAATATACCATTTATAATTAGAAAATTAAAGATACGTGCAAATACTAGTATTAATAAGAAAAATAAAGCATATGTAAATGAATAAACATAAAAAGTAAAAATAAAATATACATAAAACAATAAGGAGATTTATGGCCATTAAAAGCAACACAATTTTTAGTCATGAAAATAATTACAGGATATAAAAATATAATAAAGGTTTATTTAGTTTCATTCCACTTTTATTTATAACTATCACAAGTGACCAGATTTCTTTGTAACCAACATCTTGAGACTCGTGGGAGACTAAAAAAAGCAATGTTTTTATGTGTGTCCTCGATGGACTAAATAACTACTGGACCGATTTACGTGCGGTTTTTGGCAAAATGTAGATCTTTGCCACGAGCATATAATATATGGCTATTGACATTTTAAATTTATTAAGTAGAAAAAAAAAATAGGAGCGTAAATGTTTTTTTTATCCATCACCAAGGTTGCGTTCGACGAGAATGCATATAATTAAAAAATGAGATGATGTTATTTTTAGTATTTAAAAAAATGTTTTTGAATGTTTGTAAACAACTTTCGTTTTTTATAGATCCTAATCAGTTTATTTCCTTAAATTTCTTACAATTTTTACCCATTTATTTATTTTTAATGGAATTTTGGTAATGTCAAAATAATGTCAATTGACATTCGATTCATTTTTGAAAATCGCATTTCTAAATCAAGTACACCCCTTTTTGGTGAGAAGAGCAAAGTTCGACATTTGCAAAAAGAATTCTATATTTGAAAATGTATTAATTAAAGTTTTGGAATTCAATTTCGGGTATTCGTAGTATGTGATATTTCTCTACTATGTGTTTTTGGTCCTTTCAAAAACACATCATTACACATTTTTTGCAAGGCAAACATGTATAATTAAACTAAAGAGAGTGAGAAAAAAAAACCACACAAACACACAATAATAAAAAATATATAAATAACTTCAGAAATAAGAACCGCATAATCGCAAGAAATTGTTTTTATTCATTACAATATGTAAACTTATTTTTTCACATGTATCACTTCGTAGTGCCAATTCTAAGATATGTATGTATTTTGGCAACAAATTGAACATAAATGGAACCTTATATTTTAACGGATTTTTTCGATGTATATTGCACTAAACCTTCATTTAATAAGTGTATCATGGAATATGAATCTACGTCTGTTATTTTGTTACATTACTATAGTGTGATTATTACTTACAGGTCGTGAGGCAGATGAGGAAACATTGGATCAATCTGAAGTTAGAGTCTGGCTTGATATGTCCAATCAGCAGATAGGACTTATGCTCAACCGTGATATTCAATTCAGTTACCGCGATTTTGCAAAGGTAAAACTTGTCAAACTTTTGTCAATAGAATTAGCATACCCTTGGTAATATTAAAAGAAAATGCACTTCGCAATAGCCTAAATAACATAATATAGAAACGGAAAAGCAATCCTACTGTATTTTATAAAATGAAATTATTATATTTTCTGTCTTATCTAGAATATGTTTACAAGAGAGATAGCACATTTTTTTCCACACGGAAATAGGGGAATATCAAGTTTATATCAAAAATATCAAATACTGTCCATTAATTTTTTTGCTAATTATTGGTAGCATAAATAATATTTGTAAATTTGTAATTTTGAATTTCCGCGAAAACGGTCATTCTATTAGCCACGCCCCTAATACGTCACGATTCATGTTTATTTGTTCCTGCCATTCAAATTTGTTTAGAACATTGTCACGAATCTTGACGTCACAACTGTCAAGGCCAAACATGTTGCGTTTTTCTAGTGACGTATTGTTTTAAAAGTTCTTTCTTAAATTTATGTTTGAAAACATTCTCACAAAACTAAGATTGATTTTGAAAATACAATTAATTATTTTAAATCCATTTCATATATTTTATCGGTAATGGTAGTATGTGATATTTTCCCTTGTAATTTACTCAAGGAATTTTGTCTTTGTAGCGATAGATGATTTTTGACTCTTAAAAGACTGTGGTTAATAATTCCTTTGCGCGCGGTGATGTAACATAGTGTTACCACAAGCAAAAGACGGAATGTTCTAAAGTTCAGACGTTTGAAAATAAATACATGGAGGCATACTGTTAAATAAGATTTTTTTATAATTCATAAAAAAAAATATTTTATACAGTTTAGCCCTGTTATAGCAAAATAAATTAAAAATCATAAATATGCCGGTCATCTAACGTGCGTGCATGCATCCCCATCACTGTCAATAACCGCATAAATCTATTTTCTCACAAACACCGGCCATAAAACAGCGTTTCTGTTTTTTTTTTGTTATGAGTTCTTCCTACGTGCTTTCTCTTATACATATTTATTGCTGTATGCATCACATTCATTGTTCGCGTAGCAAGGATAAATATTTTTTCTATATAAATCCAGCATAGTTATACAAATTTTATTTTCCAAATACGGTGAGAAAATATCTAGTTGAAGATTACAAAAAAAAACCATTTTATCATTTAAAAAAAATAAGAGAAATATATCAAGTCTTGTATCGTATGTAGAATAATGTGAGATCACAGCCACACAAGAGTTAAGATAATATCAACGTTATAAACAATTTGCTTTGATTTCATTTTTACCAGCTTTAAAATGTACCACTATTTTTTATTGTACAAATTATCAAAATGTGTTTTTCAGGATCTTTTCACCGATTGCAAAGAAAATCCTAAATTGGGTGATATTCCAATACAGTTCAAGGATCCAATTTATGGCAAGAGCAATCCATCATTCACAGATTTTGTTGCTCCTGGGGTCATTTTGACGTGAGTTATATTCCTATATTTAGACAACAAATGAAACATTCATTCTATCAAATTCAAGAAAACAGAGTTTTTAAGGAAGTGTTAAACTTCAATATACGAGTACTGTTAGGTCCAATCTGAAAAAGATGAATTTTTCAAGCAATTTAAATATTTCTTAGGAATAACTTGTTTGTATAAAGAAATGTTCAAATATAGGGAGAATGGCAAATGTTACACAGTGTGTAAAGTGGGCACTTAATCCATCCACTGACAGGTCAAAAGTCCTGTGGATGCCTAGACTTCCCTATTACCTTCTCTTAAATGTTCATCGTCTCTGTTGTATCGTTGTTGTGTCGGTCTCGCGGTGTAATGTTCAGCGCTTTTGCCTACCATGCAAAAGGTCTCGGGTTCGATTCCCGACATGGTTGATGTGAAATATCATTTAAAAGGGTGTTTTTACACTAGAATATTTCATAGTTCCTTTGACTGGTACCTGAAGCGTGAGACTGATCACCTCAACTTCGTGTAACAAAAAATATCAAGATACGCTACGATTGGTGTACCAATGCAGTTCCCTATGCACCATTATGTGCAGAAAGGGAATTAATTAATCATTTTGATCAATTTTTTAAAATATTTTTTTTTGCTCCACAACAGGCCAGAAGGGCCCTAATACAGTCGTGAATAGCATCACGGAACACACAGGCTTGAGAAAATGTACACTTTTAATTTTTGTGTTCTCACCGGGAATCGAACCCGGAACCTTCCGTGTGTGAATCAAGCGCCTTGACCACTACACCACTCATGATGATGTTGAATTAACAGCTCCCTACGGGGTTGAATCTAGTCCTTGTCTACAAAAATTTGGACAAACTCAAAAAATTGTTTATAAAATAACTGTTAGTTCGCTTCACCTGCAGTGAGCTCATATAACCCTATCTGTGTTTACCCCAATAAACACATTTTTTTCTAAATATAGAAACATGTCTTCCTGAAACAGCTTCCCTGAGGCTTTATTTTTGCTATGATTTCTTTTGATTTTTCAGCATCGTGTTCTTCCTTGCTGTCGCTTTGACATCTTCAGCTCTCATCACCGAGCGAACTGAGGGGTTGCTGGATCGAGCCTGGGTGGCGGGAGTATCCGCTGGAGAGATACTAACCTCTCACGTCATCACCCAGTTTGTTGTGATGTGTGGACAAACTGCCCTTGTATTAATCTTCATGATTCTGGTCTTCGGAGTGGAGTGCCAAGGGGATATTTTCTGGGTCATATTGCTCACAATCCTTCAAGGTGAGTCAGAAACAGAAGAAAATCCATTGTGTTCTGCTTCCACATACAATTTTTTCAATATAAAAAAATATACTGTTGGCAAACATAACCTTAATTAAATATATACAATATAATACAAACGAAATGTTCTAATGGACCAGTGAAGTTAACATATGAGCCCATGGCAATAGAAGTGAACCAACTGACAAAATGATTAAACTCTTGTATTCAAAGTTTAATTCTATGCGCCTTTTGCCATTTAAAAAAATATATTATACCGATTACATAAATGTACTATAAGCAATTTGTTGACTTCACCTTTCAAATGTCAGTTAGTTTAGTTCACCTACAATGAGCTCATTTAAGGTATTATAATACAGGCCAAAGAAGATTGAGATTTATTATCGATCAAAATAAGAATATTTTACTAATGTAATATATTTTTTTTAAAAACCATTGATATATGTATAAAAAAAATTGAACTACTTAAATTAAATATGTATCACTATCACATTATTCTCCTGTCTCTATTCTTTATAGTAATTTTAAGGGTAATCTCCTCAAAAGAATCCCTCCTTTTTCCTCTGTTATCCTAATCTTTTATCCTAATATTTTCTTATCCTTTTCATCCCTCCTAACGCTCTGGGAACGAAATCATTATTATTCCATTTAATTCTTTCGTATAATATTCTTTTAATATTTTTATGTGGGTACTCACTTGTACATATTTTAAATCTGTTTAGTATGTATGTATGTATGTAAATGTGAAACAGCACAAAAGGGCGCGACATACAGCTCACAGTAAACTGGTATGGACAGTTAGTCCTTTTTACTCTACGAGGAAGGCATTTTGCAGAGCAATGTCGATGCGGTATAGTGCAACAACGCTCATTTTTACAACATAATTTAAACACGTCGTTATATGAAGCATCATATCTATTTAACTATACCTCAGTGACTAAAAGTAATTTTATCTTACTGGTGCATTGTAAAAATAACTGCCAATTCGATTAAAAAAAGTGTGTTCATATAATAATAAAATCGGAGTTTTAAAAGTAATTATTTGATCAAGAATCTTCAATATGTTTCTTTTAAGGGTGATACCGTGTGTGTTGAATTTGTTCCGACGTTTCGGCTACCATTGCAGGAGCCATCTTCAGGGTAACTGTGTGTTTTGTAGAGAATAGTATGGGTTTAATTACTAGTAATTTGTACCGTCGGCAGTAAGCATAGTGTAATTCGACGTTCCACACAAATTTTACTAGTACAAATGGTAATGATACAAATTTTAGTAATGTTTGAGTCCAAATGCTTGCAGACTAGCTGGATTTCCTCCCTAGGGAGTTATTCATATTTAATTTTATTTCAACAGAGAGGGAATTTTTTTTTGAGAAATATGTTATTTTTTTACTTCACAAAAGTCAACAGATGGAAGAGTTGAGGAAATTTGGATGTTCTAACATGGGCAGAATGGTAAATGTTACACAGTGTGTAAAGTGGCCACTTGAACCAACCAATGACAGGTCATAAAGGTCATACAGCCCTGTAAATGCCTAGACTTCCATATTCCCTTCTCAAAAATGTTTTCCCTCTCTGTTGAAATAAATTTAAATACAAATTTTAGTAGTTAAACGCATACTATTTTCTACAAAACACACAGTTTACCCTGAAGATGGCTCCTGCAATGGTAGCCAAAACGTCGAAACAAATCCAACACACACGGTATCACCCAAAAAATAAACATATTGATAACAGTGACCGTGAAAACCTTCGCACCAATAATAATCTTATTTGTATTTCAGGTCTGTGCGGAATGTGCTTCGGTTTCGTAATTTCCGCCATCTGCGAATTGGAGCGTAATGCAATCCAACTGGCCCTGGGTTCCTTCTACCCGACCCTGCTGCTCAGCGGGGTCATCTGGCCCATAGAAGGAATGCCGTTGGTGCTGAGGTACATCGCACTGTACCTGCCGCTCACGATGGCCACAACCTCACTCAGGTCCTTGCTGAGCCGAGGGTGGGCGATCACAGAACCAGACGTGTACTTAGGATTCATAGCCACGATAAGCTGGATCGCTCTCTTCTTAGTAGTCACAATGATCATCCTTAAAGTTAAGAAGGGCTGAGTCTAATATTATTACTTTAGGTGTATATTTTCATTAGTCTGTGTATAAATGTGGGTGGAGTTTTACAGTGATGAGTCTCAAATCTCTTTAGAGTGATTGTTTTAATTTATTTATTGACAAATTTAATTGTTCTTTGTGTTTTTCTAATCACATTCTCAGAAAACACACGGACTTTTTGTACCATTTCAATTATTGGCGTAATGTAATAATTGAATTTTTTGTTTCATTCGAATAACACTTTTTGCGTGGATTTTTTTTACAATGCAGTAATTGCATTTGCTCCTTTATTTTACACAAACATTAAAATTACTATCCGTACAAAAATAAAGTTTCATAACACGAAAAATATTTTTATTATTTTTCATATAATAAATGTTATTTCAGATCAAATTCTGATATCATGACAAAACTTAGTTCAATGCTAGGAAAAAAATTATTAAGTCTTTATTATTTGAATTCCATATTTGAGGTCTATGTACATTAGAGTGGGCCGATGATGTATGAAATTTTTTATTTTATTAGGCATGAAAGTGAAAGGGGTCTAAAAAGTTGCATTTTGGATCACATTGAACATGAAAATTATTTTTTTAAATATTCCATACTACTTTTTGCCCTCAACCGAGGTTTGAAGTTTATCACTGTCTGAACATTTTGTTAATCATCTGAATTGATCAAATATTTTTTTTGTTGGTAAAGATATAATTTAATCACATTACAAATTCGAAAACGTTTTAAAACTACCGAAACGTAAAAAGTTTACACTCCGCGCAACTGATTCTGTGAGCGCCTGACTAATATTGACGAAAACAATGGCCCATTAAAACAATGCCACCCATTTATTACAAAACAAAGTGCAACTCACGCCCTTAGATGCTTATGTAATAAGATTTTATGCATATAATAACATTTAATTAGACTGATTTTCTTACACAAATTCGAAATGACAGCCGGCTTAGAGCAAAAAATCGACTTTTTCGAAAACTTCAAGCTCTGGTTGAGGGCCAAAAGTAGTATCGATTATTTTTTTTAATATTTTTTGCATTCTGAATAATCCAAAAGGCAACTTTTTAGACCCCTTTCATTTCAAAATTCAGAAAAAAAAATTATCGGCCGACCCTAATGTACATGTATTATTTCCACAAAAAAAAACTTAATTACAACACTTAATTAAATAAAATAAAAATAAAAAACTTAATTAGATGAAAAAATCGTGCCTGTATATATTATTAGTAAATGTTAATATGTTATATGATTCATCGTTGTAAAAGTGACTGTTAAATATAATTATTATGATTGTGCCTTTTCTACTTAACACTGGTAACCGCAAAATCCCTTATTCCTTTAATTTTAAAAGATTGTGAAATATATTATTTACTGTGAATTAGTTTTTTTACTTCAAAGTCAAATCATTAACTGCGACCGCATTGTGCAATAAACACGGACTGTTTTGTAAAAGGGAAATTGATGGATGGTGCCATTTTAAAATATTCTGTTTCTTAAAAAAACACAATATTAAATTATTGATTTCACACAAACTCGCTCAAAATATTTAAATATTTAAGATACATAGGTGACATAGGTGTAGGTTAATATTATTATTTTCGTTATTAGATATTATACTTACACATTACTGTTTTTTTTTCAAAGAATTTTACTACATAGAAGGTCCCTGAAAATAAAATTGTAAAATACGTTTTCAAACACTTATGTTTTACGTCATTTATGCATAATTACACCGGAACCTTGTTTTGCATGGTGTATACGTCCCACGCAGTATCGTGTAAAAAAGTATACTTAAAAAAGGACAATGTGAGTAGATTCTTTATATGAAAATCAATTCGAAATTCCAAAAAAATCTATTGTCAACTATATATTGTACCTTTATTTTATTGAAAAATATAACATACTTTTAAAAAAATCACTATCTGACATTTGATGTACTCATTTACGCACATTTGCTATGACTTCAGATTCATCGCTTGATGTATCTCGAGCCTGTGAACCAATTTAACCCTTTTACAAAAAAAACCCAACAGTATTACTACAACGCATTGTTATTAAATTATTCAAACAATTTTTGTGCAGCATTCTTTTAAAACCAGTTTAAAAAGGTTCCGGTTTGTATATATTAAAAGGTTTTAAATAAATGAGAAAGTTTAATATTACCCTCTTATATCATTACTTGTTTTGTATTTCGATAAAAAAAATTGCTGATTCCATCAACAGTAATTGCTAATTTCATCAATAGTATTAATTACCTCAAAACATTTTTTGTTCACTTTTTTAATATGAATATTTATATTCATTCATGTAACTATCTAATTTCTTGAGTAATTTGTTTTTTTTAATAATTAAAATTGAGTGCAACCTAATCTTATATTGACTAAAATTAAAGCATTATATTGGACATGGATATAATATATAAAGTGACCTTTAATCTAAGATCAATCTAGAATATTGTTTTATAGTCAGACTATAACGAGTTTTTCCCAATGTTTATTTTAAGGAATTGTTATATTTAAAGTAAACATATTTTTTTATGAATTGTAAATGGAACCAACACGGATAATGGTGGTCTTTCACATAATGCAATATGTTGTCTCTTTAAGTGTGAAATTCATTTATAGGTAAATTTTGACAAATGGGATTTAGTAATAAGTTAATGAATGTCATATGAAACAGTGTAAAAGTGGGACTTGTGGCTGTAATGATTGTGTAATAAACAAAATATTAAATTTATAGTTTCTTTTTATTTTTTACTAAATTTTTAAAGCCCAAAACATTTCATTGACATAATAAATGGACTCTGAAATAGACCCATTACTCCTTTGAACTCCTATACGTCCTATACTAACCACATCTAAGATACAGCAAATATTGCATTCGAAAATAAGCAAATATTGCTAAAAAAAACAGAGCTATCTCTTTTTTTTACTAACTACACACAAATTCATGTATGATAGAGATACACATTTTTCTTTAGTTCATATTATTTTGTATTTAAAAATACAACAACATACATAATTATTTTCTACTTATTCCATAAATGGAATTATATTCATTTATGAAACAATATATCTGTTAAGTTTCCAACAATTGGAGTGCAACGGAAAAGTTCAATGGTTTTTTTATCTATCATAATATTATTATCGCCATGATTTTTTAAATTTTTGTAATTTTGAAATTACTCCTGTGACATCACGAGTTGTTGTCGGTTAGTTGAGCTGACATTTAAAAAGAGAACTCCGTGTATAATTTAAAGTATTCGACAGTACACTAGCTTTTACTAGCGATGAATACGAAATTATGCGTGTTACGGAAATAAAATTATTTTAATAAAATAAATAAAACAACTTTGTTTTCAAAGCAAACAAGCTTCTTCGTCAAGGTTTACGTAACTAATGAATTAATTCCACAATATTTGAGTTTGTCCAAATGTTCGTAGACAAAAGACTGGATTTCACCCCCTCGGGAGTCATTAAGATTAACAAATTACAACAGGGATGGAGAATACCTTAAATAAGGGAATATGGAAGTCTAGGCATTTACAGGGCTTATGACCTGTCATTGGCTGGTTTAAGTGGCCACTTTACACACTGTGTAACATTCACCATTTTGCCTATGTTAGATCATCCATATAATTTTTTTCAATTCTTCCATTTGTTGATTTGTTGACTTGTAAAATAAAATAAAATCTTTAACATCCTTCATTACTTTAACTCTCTTCACACGAGTTTTCACTCTATTAGAGAGGTAGAAAAGTTATTATCAATTATGTATGCACAAACTATTTGTATCAATAAATAAAAATAGATAAAAACACGCTAAACATGACTTCCCGGAAACCAGAAATGTATTACAACACACAATTTATCAATTGGCTATTCTAAACTATTGTTGACCAGAACCTATAAGGTTTTAAAGTATTTCATTTTTATCAAAACGTCTTTTTAATAATTTTCACACATTTTCGAGAATTTTTGCCTCATTTAAGTGCCTTAATTTTTACAGCAAGTAAGAAAACATATTTCTACCTAGAATCACGTCTGATCATAATGAAAGTCCGTTAAAGAATGAATATACGGAAGGCAATTACCCAAGAATTGAAACGCTATTTTATGCTAGTAACCTGTCTATTTAATTATACGTCATTGAGCCTTCCTAAAATTATTGTTTTTAATTATTTATAATATATTTCTCTTACTCCGAATACATAGTATGTTTCTCATTTATCATTAACATATTATTACTTTATCTAAACCTAATGGTACAGCGTTATTATCAAATATTGTGATAAAATATAAAAGGTGACCATGGTTTGGATGAAAATCGAGAACCACTCAAACTCAATACTACTGGGAGAAGAAATATGACTTGATGAATGTAACCAAAGAGACTTTATTATTTAGAAGAAAATACCCAAAAACCTAATGGTGCATGTTATACCTACAGAACAATAGTTTAATGTGTTATTTATGCATATATTGTTCCACAATTATTGTGTTATTTAAAGTTGGATGGGTCTGGTATTGTTAGGTGTGAAGTTGTGTTAGGTTAGGATAGGTTGGATGGAGTGGAGTACCTAATAAAACCTTTGTTTTTTTTTTTAAATGTTTTTTTACTTAATCTTTGTTACTTTACTTAACTTATCCTAACCTAACTTAATTTCACTTAAAATAAAATATACATATACAAACAAAAGAAATACAAAAATGAATCAATTAATATTTTATTAGAGTGAGTAGAAGAACAAATCTAACAAAACCATATTCATTAATAATACTGAAATAAATGTGGATTTAAAAAAAAAAAAAAACAATTATAAGCTCCATCCACTTACCCGGATCCAACTTCAAGTCAAGTGGCTTGTTTTCAGATCCGCACATTTCAAAAACAATAAAAAAAATAGCTTTAATGAATGGTAAATTACTTTATAATTTATTTGTTTTTTTGTTCTTTGTTTACAAAAAAATCCATTTTTTAGTTCCACTGTCAGCAAACCTCAGAATATAAAGTCAATTTGTTTGTCACCTTCAATCCAATGTTCCCAACTCTGACAGCGATAGGATATGTTAGTTCATTAGCTTGTTAGTAAATAAGTATTGATTAAAGGTAATTTATATGCAAAAGTAAATAATATTGGAATTCAAAACGTCAGTAGGATCACTCTGAGTCACATCTTGCTGCAGAGTGTGATTCAATTAAATGCTGTAAATGCCCAGTTGCATTCCACCGGCAAAAATACTGACTAGTCCAACTCGTTAGCGTCCACGTCACGAACCCCGGGCAATGGGATCACACTCATAACGGTGTGATCACAGCAGATGACGAGAGGATGAAAGGCGAGTTTCTGGCGTCTCCAAACCAGAACCAACCAGCTAACGGAAGGTAGCTCCGACAGAAAAATACACCAGAGCACCATATAAAATGTAAGGATAACGTTTCGATTATATTTCTGAAAAACCATTGAAAAATTGCCCGATGAGACCCTAGCAAAATATGGCAACTATATTCATCCATAATATGTCATTACTAATGTACATTTTCCACCCAAACTGATATCCCTGGGGTGATATTCCAAACGCTCTCGTGGCCGTAGAAAAAGATTTAATCTCGCGTATCTTGCGGAAAAAAAGCATCTTGCGGAAAAAGTACCGCTGGCTATATTTTCATGTCATGTACAAGGCTAGTACTTGGAAAAAATCGTTTTTGTTTGTCTTGGAAATGGGATGTTCGATCACTGATTTTGGTTTATTCCCTATATGAGTCCAATCACCATTGTAGCAAAGTTTAAGAACAATGGCGCGTTATAACTACTTTTAACTACAGTGTGGATATCTGTTAAGGATATTCCATCTTTCCTGCATCTGCTTCAAGATTATGGCGTTGTAAGCTGAAAAATTGGTACTGAAATAACAGATGTTCGATACTCTGTGAAGAAATATCATCGCATGGACAATAGTCATTAGTCCTTAATTTAAACCTATATAGATAACTTCTCATAGCTCCGTGTCCGGTAAAAATTTGGCACGTTTCAAAAGTACTTAGGTAATGACGACGGAACTTTGCTGCATCAGTCAGCGTTGGGAAAAACATTTAGGTGATATATATTTGCTATGATTTAAAAATAATATATTACTGCAATATTGATTCTACACTCCCTAGCAGTAGATGCCATTTTTTATCGGTCTTTTTCAGTGAGCCAACATCAATGATATTACTTTTTTCACTATGGTTTTATGAGCAGGAACGGGAATTAAACATTCGCTCAATTTCAAAAATTAACAAAAAAAAACATTTTTCTTTCACAGAACCTATCAACTTCCACTCTATCGAGGCAAGTTCAGCTTCCATGAAGTTCTTTACATACATCAATCGCTGTAATCATTCGCCACCTTATTTTCGCATTCATTGTCAGTACGGCCGTGGAAGATTTTTGTTGATTAAGAACGTTGCACTATGTAAGTTTAAATCGGGACATTATAGCTTTCATTGGATCGTCGGGACAGAGGGATCTATAAATGCTCACGCTTACACACACCTGAACACTTTCTCCCACACAAATACACACAAACACACCTCTACACTTACTCTCATACAAATACACACAAACACCCTTTTGTTGTACCACAATTTAATATGTATGATTTTTATTTAGAAACTTCGCTGGTCTATCTTTAAACCGTATCTTTTTTATGTTATGATATAGTGGTTGACTGCTTATTTCTGTAAAAATAAATAACATTGACCGTCCCGATATATCGAGACGGATGGCAACCCTATGTATGTAGGATGAATAATACGTTGAATCCAACTGAAAGCAATAATCTTTGGGGAAGTGGATGAATATTATTTACGTACATCAGGTCAGTGTTTTTGCTTATCACTTGTCAAGTGGTTTATTAATGTGTCCGTTTTATAAATTTACATTTGTAGCCAATTTTATTGAAAAGCTATCATATTTAATTTAGTAACGTGTGGTATAAAGATGTTGTCAAAATAATTTACATGAAACAATTTTTATTCAGATTATATCAATCATTTTGTGATGACAAATAAGCTATAAAATTACTGAATTTCAACTCAGATGGAATTCAATGGGGTAAGTTGGTTCAATTACACGACAGACATAAGGAATTAAAATCACTTATTTATCAACCCTCTTGCACCATTTATGTCTTTGATTACCTTATGTTTTAGAAATACCACATTGTAAAACGAGGCTAGCACAGACACATTCATATTTTATAGGCCCAAAAATTTTTTAATATTTTTTTTACTGATAATATTTCATTGATCCCAAACATTCAAAACTTTCCTTCTTTTCAAAAACACGCACTATCCTGGATGCAAACTAAAGATACGAACTCTTTTTTTCTATGATATATTTTGTTGCCCTTTAAGGAATATTTTTATGTTTTTTCAAATATTTTTTATCACATTTTTTAATTACTATGAAATAAAAAAGTATTTTCTACTAGATATTTTTTTTTCTCTTTCTTATATTACACAAAAATATTATACCTGTCTATTTATTACAGGAGCAAAAATTCATAAACATTTCTTGTCTACCCACGAGCAGGTATTTCATTAAAATGTTTTTTATTGCTATGTAATTATCCTTTATTTTTTTAATACTCTGTTTTACCTCTTGCGTATATTGTAAAAAAAAACAACAACAAAAAAAATATTTTTTGGGATCTAATGTAGCTGCTATTATCAAATTGTACTGATGATTCGAATAGCATTGCTTATCCAAAATGGCTGAATGGTGCCGACTCACGGATCAGAGGTCCGAGGTAAGAATCCCACTCTACCCCAACTTGCTTCTCATTTTCTAATAGTGAGTTATTTACAACTCGTTGAAAATGACCACAAAATAGAAATATTTTGGTTAATCATAAGAACATAAATATTTGTTTTATATATTTTTTGTTAAATATGTATCTGTTAATCATGTTTTAGTGACACAATGTGTTTTATTTAATCTAATGTGATGTTCAAGTACCGAGCAATATTATTGATAGCAATGCATGTTTTTTTTTATAGAAAGCTGTCATTGTGCAAAATGGATGCAAGTCTTTTGGCCGAAGAAATAATGCCACGCATGTACTCAGAAACATATATGTCAACATAAACCGAGGAACTATGTATATATCCATTTATTTATTATTTTATAACTGTTTTTAACTTTTTTATTATAAAAAATATTGTTCCGTCTCTGAGGTGTACCGTGCCGAGAGTAACATTTTATTTAGTTTTGATTCACGCACTAAATACATGGTAAACAATTTTACTTCTTAGTTTATCCTACATCTAACTATACAAATAAAAACACTATTTTGCCTATTCAGCCAGATCCATGATTATTTAAACATCCAACTTTGTATTACAACAGAGATGAAGAATATTCTAGAGAAGGTGATATAGAAGTCTAGGCATCTAGAGAGCTTATTACCTGTCATTGGCTGGTTTAAGTGGCCACTTTACACACTGTGTACTCTGCCATTCACCATTCTGCCCATATTTGTTTAAATTTAGATGTTTGTCTATATTGCCTCAATTCTTTTATCTGTTGATGTTCGCAAAGTTAAAGAGCTAAACAGTTAAAGAGATAACAGCTCTCCAGGGAGTTGAATCCAGTCCTTGTCTAGAAAAATTTGGACAAACTCAAAATATTGTTGATCAAACTTATGGTCTATTTTTGGAAATGATTTGAAATAAAATGAATGATTGAAGTGCATGCGACAATTAAGCTACTGGTAAATATAACTTTTAGTATGATAGGATCGATCTTATTAAAATTGAAAGCATTTTAATTTTGTTTCTTTACTTTTTAACATTTTCAAAAATATTTAAAATAAAAACATAGGTTTATTTAAAAAAAAATAATATTGAGTAAAAACACAATTTTGATCACAATTACAGATACGGTCTGCTAGGTGCCTCAGGATGTGGTAAAACAACTTTGTTATCCTGTATAGTGGGAAGGAAGGAACTAGATTCTGGAAATTTGTGGGTACTCGGGGGTTTCCCCAAATCTAAGGGTAAGTTATAAAAAGTTTTAGTAAATCAATGGAAATCTGCCTATTGAAATAAAATATTTATTTATAAGTTAAGAAACAAAATGCTACAATCGATATTAACCATTACTGGGACAAGTCAAATGCAATATTCCGACTCGTAGATTAAGAAACAATAAAATACTGTTCATCGATCAGCATAGAACAAATTATGGTCTTAATTCTCCAATAATCCGCCTTTGTTGTATTGTTAACTCAAGATAAGATCTGGACTTTTTTGGTTTAGTTTACAGTGATTTAAACGAGCACAAAATAAATAGTCCAGATCTTGTCTCGATGTCGATGATTTTAATTTTTATTGCAATGCTTAAAGCCTATAAATTGTACAAATGGAGAATGTCCGTTAATAAATAAATAAACAGCAAACAAATGTGATGTTGATACTTAGTTCAAGGTTTACAAACAATATTGGCTCTGGTATGTTGTTTGGTTCATAACTAGTATTTATTTTTTCTTATTTAATTGTTACATATTAACAAATTTATTACAGCAATTTACATTTAATTATTTATACAATAGGTTAATTGTGCAGTAAAATTATACATACATTTGTTTTTTGTTTTTTGCTGGTGAGTTATCTAAACTGCCTAACTAGGGATAGCTTCCCCGTTCTAAGGCAGTAAATTATGTATTTTTTAAAGTTATTTTTGTCGTAAATATCATTGACTTAAATAAATCATTTTTCTTCATTTTGATAGGTTTTCAAACTTAAAGCTAAGACATATGAAACAAGGAGTAAAAAAAAGATAAGTTTACCAATGAGGAGTAAAACAGAATCTCAAAACTCATTGTACAAGGGATTGAAGCTGTACAATGTACAATGAAATGAATCTAAATATTTAAAGATAATTTGAAAAAATACGTTATTGGGAAATTTCTATAGAAAAATTGTAATATTATTAAAAGTTTATATTAGTTCTTAAAATGTTATGAACTAACTTAATAAAGCATAAATAA
The DNA here is from genome assembly GCF_059751315.1 of Micrasema longulum. Taxonomy (NCBI): domain Eukaryota; kingdom Metazoa; phylum Arthropoda; class Insecta; order Trichoptera; family Brachycentridae; genus Micrasema; species Micrasema longulum. The sequence goes on from NW_028278438.1 coordinate 99,026, forward strand.
ATAAAATAAAATAATACCTATAAAATTATTTATAAATAAGATACACGTATTATTCTAGTAATAATTCTGTAATAGTGCTCTAGTAGCACAAATAAGAATATGTCCATGTGTGCCCCAATTCCAGATTTAAATTTCACCTTTTTTACGATTTCACCATTTCCAAATCTTTTAATTTTTTGGATAATTGCATCTTTCAGAAATTGAATAGGTTTTGTTGACTGATTTTTATTGCAGAAATCAAACATAACATGATTTTTTTATAGAATCCGGTGTACCAGGAAAGAAGATTGGATACATGCCGCAGCATTTAGCACTTTATGCTGAGTTTAGCATTAGAGAAACATTTATGTTCTACGGATGGATATTCAATATGAAGACTTTTGAGATCGATGACAGACTTAAATTTTATGCCAATATTTTTAATCTGTCAAGCCATGATCAATTGATTAAAAACTTAAGGTAATTAGAGTAAAATTGTGTTGCGTCTTACAGTAAATCTAATTTGGTCAAACCGTGAAATTTGTTATATATGAGTATTCTTTAATTTTTACATCGAGTGGCATTATTTAATTTTATACACAGAGTACTGCTTGGCAAAATCCCAAACATTGCCGAATCGATATGCCTAAAAAAAAATTCTGAATGGAATACTCAACATTCTTTTCACGTAACATTTTATTTTGGGAATAGATTCATATGGATTCCGTGCTAATCAAAATGATAACAGTAATAATCAAAGAGTTTTACTTACCATCAAAACTCCATTACTTTGCCTCTCTTATCCAGAATATGTTAAGGATGCGGCACTACATAATATTGCATTGCAAACACTTTAAACTCATCAATCCGTGCGTATCTGACCTCTATGATCCATTTCATAATAGCGATTTTATAGTGATAGTATTAACTAATCTTACTTATGGAAAATGGAAGTGGGTTGTATACTTTAATGAATAAGTAGATTAATCCTCTTTGACCGAAAGTTTTTTTATATTTTTTTAAAATAGCATCGGGGTGGAATTTCTAGTAACTCTAGTAAATGTGTTTGGTGTCATGGGAAGTATTGAATATTTTTTGTATGCATACTGTTGGTTGCTTAATTCCTTCGATCCTGGGACTGTAAAACAAGGTTTGCCTTTTCGCGATACTCGTGTTCGACGAAAATGGGGAACGTTTGATTTTACTATTTGACGTTGTTTTAAGTGTCAATCCTGGAATAAATGAAAGAATAAGGACTGACGATTTCCTCCCTTTGGCACTGGTCCAAATCACCACTGTTTTCGATTGCATAAAATCACTTTACGGTCGTTTATATTTGCGCGCCACGGGATGTTCGATTTATGCCACGCTCCGCGGTCTTACGTTTCGTTGTGAGTTGCTTTTTTGACTAGCTGTCAGGGATGATGTCGGTGCGTTGGGATTCAAAACAAGGACTACCGGAATCAAAGGAAAGAATGGCCTGACACTTGAATAAAAATATATATGAATCCGAAACACATATATTAGTAAAACATAGTGGAACGTTGCTGAAACAAGTGGCATTCGATGTTCCGATCCGCCGGTTGCGAAATAATAATGTGCTGTTCCTCGCTCGAAACAGCACAAACTATGGCTTGCATGCATCAATGTCCCGATTGTGTCGTATTATAAACTCGAGACAAGATCTGGACTTTTTTTGTGTAAGTCTTTATAGATTTAAAAATTCACTAAGATAGACCGGATCTTGTCTTGAGGTATTATTATTTTTTTGTCCTAGCTTTAATTTTATTTTATTAGTGCTTGTATTTATTATAAGAAATTTTATTTATTATTGTTAGAATGGACTGCATAAGTTCGTCAAATAAATAAAATAATAATAATAAATAAATAGAAGTGAATAAAAAATTTACAATTAATAGCATCATCGTTATTTCCATTTCAGCCAGTTGACCGATCATAAAACCAGACAATATTAGAATAATCCATTGGTTCGGAAAATCGCTTCCGCAGGATAAATGATGATGTCACAGTTTGCGAAGTCATTATTCTGGTTACTGAAAGTTTTTTTTTTGAATAACCGTTAATTTTACCAGTGAAATTTATGTAGCACAATTTTTTAATTATCACAATAATTTTTATCTTCAGTGGTGGTCAGAAAAGAAGGGTCTCTCTTGCTATAGCTGTCATGCATAGCCCAGAGTTAACAGTCTTGGATGAACCAACTGTGGGAGTAGATCCTATACTGTCTGAGGCCATTTGGAAACATTTGTTAAAGTTATCACAGGATGACAACATGACCATAATCCTCACAACACATTATATAGAGGAGGCAAGGCAAGCTGATAATGTAAGTTAATATATTTAAACATCCGCATTCTTCTTGCAGTGCTCTTCTTTTCTTTTCTTGTATTATATATTAAATTTTCTCCTTGGTATGTAATTCGTAAATTAAAAATTCGTAAATTTTATATTCCCTTAGATAGCATAAATTACACGTATCTATTAGACATATTAATTTTATTTTATTAGAAGATCGTAAAAAAATAAATGACCATTTTTTTATTTAAAATTATACATGAACGTGAACTCCTGAACGTGAACTCCTGAATCTTATTAACTTCAAAATACCGAATCGAGTTACTAGAAGTACTAAGTTATTTGCAACTACACACGTAGGTACTAACTATGCACGACACTCTCCGATTCTGCGTTTACATTCCTTAGCCAACAAATTTACTTGTGATATAGACATTTTTAATACAACAATTATTCATTTAAAAGCGTTCTTAAATGCATTGTTTAAAACTAATTATTAAAGTCTTAAAAAAATAAAAAAATTGCAATTTTTTCTCTGTTTTTGATGCGTATTAATATTTTATCTCTTTCATATTTTATACATTATTATCTTAAGTACTTACTGTTAATGACCTTTTTTATAACCTATTTTTTTTAGACATTTTTTTTTGTTTGATCTTTTTACAAGTTATTTACAATTTGCTTTTTAATTCTTAATTTTTTTTTCATTTTTCATTTTGCATTGCAGCATATTTTTTTTTGTTTCTACGTGTATACAAAAAAACGTGTTGTTTATTTTTTTTTAATTATTGCTTACTATGTTCGTAATTCACTGTGTTATTTTTGTTAATGCCCCTTGGGCGTTTGTAATATTAAATAAATAAATAAATAAAATAAATGATAATAATAATCATTGTGATTTCATTACTGAATATGTGAGTTAAGACTTGTTTTAGATAGCACGCACTGTGTTAAAAGTTGATCCAGTAATTCTAAGGCAGTTTGCGAAAACTTTATAAATTCCATCATCGTCAGTTTAGTAAACTCCCAAGTATTTAAAGCTCTATCAAAAAATATAATTAATGTGAACTGGATTAGACACGTTTCCTCTACTTCATGCCTGTGGATTTGCGCCATTTTAGAAGGCTGTTGATGACGTTTTCGGCTTTATTTGATGGAACTAAAAGACGCGGCATCGTTGTGGGAAGAAGATTTGAAATGTTTTTAAAATTAAGTTGAAAAGATTAACTTATAATAATTACCATGCCTAGTGACAGACAGTAAATACATAGACTATTTTCTTATCTTGATACAACCATCTACATATTTTTTTAAACCTCCCCTTTAGAGATAAGTATTTAGTAAAAACAATCAATTTGTTTACAGGTTGGAATCATGAGAAATGGAAGACTTCTGGCAGAAGATTCACCACATGATATTCTTAACAAATACAACCTTCTGACATTGGAAGATGTTTTCCTCCAGTTAGCGATTGAAGATGGTTTGTTTTCCAATCAAAACTTTGATTTGATATTTTTATTTTTTTTAAAACGAATTAAAATATAGTTGTTGCAGATTACTTCTAGCAAATACAAAGTATCTTATGTAAAGTTTTTTTATGAAAAGAAAATTTGTGCATTTTATTTTTATTTCATGAGTCAATCATATTCCAGGAATAATAATGGACCCGTCAGAAACTGGAGAAAATGAAGGTGCTGTTAAGCTGCCCACATTTGTCGAATATAAAAATAAAAAGCAAGAAACTTTAATGGATACAATATTCAGATGGATTCAAAACATTTTAATTCTGACAATGAATATTTTTAGCATGGATGGAATACATTCTGTGCGTAAAATATGTGCATCTTTGTCAAATATAAAACTTTAAATATCAAACTTGATAACATAATCACTCAACCGTATTTTATATGTACTGGAAATAGCGTAATTTTGTTGCAAAACTGTCCATTTTTGGGACCCCATTCTATATCTTGTTTTGGGCCTTTTAGGCTGATTTAGACTAATCACCTTACCCTCCTATAACAAACAATCGAGATTACTTTTTAAATGCCGTTCCCTATGCACCAGCAGATGCAGATAAAGGTTCGATAATGAAATATATTCACTAATTCATTTCTTAACTCAAGTTGTTTTGTTTGCTCTAGGTATTTTGTACTTTCTACATTTTATAGTTGCTGTTTTATTCCGAATTATTTCAGTTTACAACTAAAGGAAAGATGAAAGCTCTTCTTCTAAAGAATTTTCTTAGAATTTGGAGAAATATTGGAGTCATGCTATTTATCTTTGGACTACCTGTGATCCAAGTTATTCTGTTTTGCCTGGCAATTGGTAGAGATCCTATTGGATTGAAAATTGTGAGTTATTTTGCAATTTATTGAAAGCCAAAATAATGATTGTGAAAATATTATCCATCTTCACCATTATACTATCCGCACCCTATGTTTATAGAAAAAAGTTAGAAGCGTAAATGTTTTTTATCCTTCACCGAGGCTGCATTCGCTTAGAATGCATCTACAAAAAAAATGGAAACACGTTATTTTTTGTGCATATTTTTTTATATTTTTTAATGTTAACAAACAACATTTATTTTTATGGATCCCAATCAGATTATTTCCTTAAATTCCTTAGAATTTTTACCCATTCTTTCTACTGGATTTTTGGTAATACTAAAATAATATTTACTAAAAAACAATACATTTTTTTAAAACCGCAACCCTTAACAGAATGCACTCCTGTTGTTAGAAAAGAGAGTTTGAAATTTGCTAAAAAAAACATTGTGTAAAAAATATTTATATTCTGTTTTGGAATTCAAACATAAAAATTACCTAGGTACTTACTTAAATTCAATATTTAAATATGTACAGATAGTGTTTTTCTGGGTTATTATGCCGTGTTTGTGGGCTTTGTATTGCCAATACAAAGCCCACAAACACGGCATAATAACCCAGAAAAACACTATCTGTATTCTGAAGGCCGTGAAAACCTACGAACATTTAAATATGTATTGTTTTTAGATTTGGAATTCAATCATAAACAGGTACCATAGTTCTTATTTATCAATAAAAAGTTACACTATATTTTTTCATGACAAAGAAACGTCAATTTTGTCTATTTTTTAGTTAAACATAAAAGGTCCGAAATGCAGCTGTTCTTTTTGCATGGCATCAGGAAGGCATCTTCAAGACAGTAACAGGAAAAAAATGTTCTAATACTTATTTTTCAGAATTCCCTGTCACGGTATATCCTCGCAGTTTATGTCATCCGAAACACAAAAGCAATAATGTTTATGTTCATATCTAATTTTAACCAAATACTATAATCGATTTAAAACTTTCGATTGTGTTTATTTAATATACATAAACGAGTATGTACTCAAACCTAGCAATAGCAAAGCATTGCCGGGATAAGCTCGGATATTATAAATGTATTTAAAGTGAATATTGTATGCACCAAGTAACGAATATAATATTTTTATGTTTGATTCGATGGTGAGAGATTGCTAGTGGAAATAAGTTCACTATTTACGTGTATAATTAGTTTTCTTTTCATCTTATTTATTTATTATTATTTTTAATGTGTACTTTTTAGGCTGTTGTAAATCATGAAGTACCTAACTGGGGAAATGGTGGGTCGTGTAATGAAACAGCGAGAGAGACCTGTGATAATTTCGCCTGTGCGTTCTTAAAACGTTTGAATAAAGACCGAATTTTTCAAGTCGCATACCCTACTGTAGACAAAGCAATAAAAGCCGTCAAACTTGGAAATGCTTGGGGAGCTATGTACTTCACAGATAATTTCACCGATGGTTCCATGGACAGAGCAGATTCAGGTATTTGTTATTTTTTAAATGTCTATTGTTAATGAAAAACAGAACAGAGTGAAATACGAAGAAGATTGGAAATCTATGCTCTTAAAAAGCAAAACTTAATAAGAGGAAAAATTCAAGTTGTCCTGTTTGTTTTTCTCACAGAATCTTCCGAAACTGGACTTTTATTTTATGAGGAAAATAATAATAGTGTCACCTGTAATTTTGTTGGCTTTTTTTATTATTTATTTATTTACGGTTCCATCAACCTTTTAGATAATTACAATAAAACCAGGGAAAAAAATACATCTAAAAATAGCATAATATTAAAAAAGATAAAAAACATTAAAAAAAGTATACTATAACAGTATTTATAAAAAAAAATTAAAATTACATCTTTAACAAACAAATATTTACCTATATAAAAGAAACGTTAATCAAATAAAATAGCAGTTTTAAAAAAGAGGGAGAGAATATATTTTTTAAAGTGCTTTAAAAGAAAATTAAAAAGTTTACATCATGGTTTACATAAATATTAATACAAAATAATCATAAATTTTAAAAATAATTCAAAACTTATAATTATTTTCTTTTGTTCTTTTTTTTAATGTTATAATTTTTATATGTATACTAGCGGACCCAACAGACGTTGTCCTGCTCGAACGTTGGCTTGCCTGCTATTACCTTGGAAAAAGACTTTTCATTGATAAGCAGGTACCTAGGTACCTACTTGTTTATGATTGAATACCAAAACATAAAATAATTCATATAATTATTTTTGCAAATGTCAAACTCGGCTATTCTCACCAACAGGGGTGCATTTTATTTATGAATGCTTTTTTTTTAAATATATTGAATGTCTGTTATTATATGAATATTGCCAAAAATCCAGTAAAAAGAAATCAATGGGAAGAAATTATAAGGAATGTTAGGAAAGACTCTGATTGGGATGCATAAAAAGCGAATGTTGTTTGTAATCATTCAAAAACAAACTTTTTATTATTAACAAAAAATAACATCCACCCTTTTTTTTTTTTGTATACGCATTCTCGGCGAATGCAACCCTGGTGATGAATAAAAAAAACATTTATGCTCCTAACTTTTTTTGTACTTGATAAATTGAAGATTTTTTGAGCTTTAAACCTTCTCGCTGCAAAGATGTATATTTATCTGAAAACCGTACATAACCGCAAAAAAAATTTAAACACCAAAAAACACCTTCCATTTTTTTGTATGTGCATTCTCGTTGAATGCAACCCTGGTAGGTCAATGAAAAAAAGATATATGCTTCTAATTTTTTTTTTACAGATTCGAATAAAAAATTTAATATCTGCGAAAACGCGCAGCGCAAACATCTATATTTCTGATAATCTATTGTATTATGTTTATTTACTAACTTTGTATGATTTGTGGAAATCTGATATTAGTTCTGAGTTCATGCAATATACGTATATGTTACTAACAATAAATATATTGAACTGTTGGTTTCCCAAATAAAAATAATGTCTTTATCTCACCAAATTATTCCAGCTCACAACTTTTTAAGCAGTTCAAAAAAAGAAAATCTACAAATGAGGAACTTCAGCCCAGCGAGAAATTGGATACAAAAAAAAATTTCGTACGCACAGTAAAAATTAGATCATTAAATTGTAGTGAAAAGTTTCTTGAAAATGTACGGAAAAAATAATAAAAAGTATTTTGATAAAAATGCACTACTTTGAATGACGTCACTGGTTCATGTGAACCAACCTATTATCTGAGACCTATGGAAGATTTCCGGTCTGGTTGTCGATTCTGGACCAATGAGAATAAGCGGAAATGAGCCTCTGACGTTACACGCGGAGTTATTTCAGAAATACAAAACTTTTTCAAAAAAAAAAAAAAATTCACTTAGTTTAATAGTCTATTAACAAATAAAAAAGATAATAAAAACCACTGGACTCCCTCACTGACCGGGAAGAACCGGAAGAGAACTTGAGACGCCACACGCGGAGCAATTCATCAAATATAAATAAGTTAACTAATATGAAATTGCTACGGCAATCTTTATTTGGGAAAAAAATTGAATATTCAGTAACAATATCTGTTCAATATTATTTTTTCAGGAGGTAGAACGAGAGAAGACTCAATTGACCAATCCTTCATAAAAACGTGGCTTGATGCTTCAAACCAGCAAATAAGTTTGATGTTGAATCATGACTTACTAAGCACCTTTAACAAATTTGATCAAGTAAAACAAAAATATTTTTCACATTTCATAGTTTACACACTTTTAAACAAGGTTCAATATTTGCGTTTGTTTATCTACCTTTTATAAATATAAGAATTATAAAGCTTTGAACCATAGAATTATAATATACCCGAAGACACGTAGAACCACGATTGTATACATCCTATTTATACATCGTACTGTGTCCAAAAGTCCCTCCTCTACTCAACATCCCGCCTGCGCGCATGCGTGAAGTGGGCCCGTAATGTTGCCAGACCGTGAACAATGTGCACAAATATAAGATTATTTTGTTTTATATTTTACAACAAAAATATTTTACTGACTGGACTATAAAAAAAACACATATTTTTATTAGGCAAACGTAAAAAAAACAAATAATAATAATTTATTAATTTAGTAAATTAAAACCGGTTTATATTACACTAAGGCTTATTAATAGAAAGCCGGGTTAATAATTCGACTATACTAACAAAATGTCCACGTTTTTTGATTTAACAATCTGACAGATGGTAAAATAATCGATTTCTTAAATAATATTACTTGTGAATTCGCTTCTTACACATGAAATGAGATCCTACCGTATTCCCTTTTAATCCCAGCAGTACTTTTACACTTACAAACGACACAACACGGCATAATTGAATTTAAATCGGCAGTTGTACATAATGGCCAAAACGTAAAACTACTCATTTGTGAGTATCTGGACTATTCTAATTCTATGCTTTGAACTAAGTTTCATAGTTACTACTTTTGAGATTTAATTTAATAATTCAAAGTTTGAAGGAAATAAAATTGTATTTTTGTTATGTAAAAATGACTAAAATGTTCATGTTTTTGCAGGATATGGAATTTATATGCTTTAAAAAAAATGTAACAACATCAGTTTTACTTCCAATTCGTGTTAACCAACCGATTTATAAAAATATCCGGCCAACATTTGCTGATTTCATGGCTCCTGGTATTATTTTGACGTATGTATAAACAATAATAAGATAGACGGATAAAGTATTACACAATTCTTAAATGAACTTTTTGAAGCACAAAATGTTTTACAAAATAAATTATTTATTTTAGGTATTAACAGCATCATTTTAAGTAATAACAATGGGTCTTATATAACTTCTTAGTAGATAAAAATCTCAGATAAATAAATTTATTTATTTATTTCAGATAAAACTTTATATTTTTTATTTTCTATATGAACACCGCACTGAGCATAACCCGTGTCGAGGCATTCATTTACATCATTTTCACATTATGTTGTACCAAAAAATAAATAAATGTAATATAATAAATAACACTGTATGGATATAAACATAAAACATAAATATCAGACATGCAACAATAATCCCTTACGGATTAACATCTTTTTTTAGTTTTGTCTGGTTGTTTATTATATAATGTCAGTCCCTGGTTTATGAGTCTCGGCTGTCCTTGTCTCGTTTTAGAAAATTAAACTGTTTATTACCCAAAAAAGAAACATATTGTTTAGTTAACAACTAATTTAATAGATGTGATTCTACTAATATTATTTTCTTAAGTCCACTGCATATGAGGGTTGATTGCTCCACCACTGACCTGCTTCAAGTTAACCAGTCAAGATAATATGTATGCATTATGTAGTCTAATATGCCGGAGTATGGAGTGTACGGAGTACGGAGTGACAAGTTGAAACCGTAAACGGCTTAGTTACAATAAGTAGCTGACCTAATGAGGTATTTATTATTTATTTTGGTATTTGTACTCTAATGAGGTCATTGCTGTGTAGATGAGTGGTTAGCAGAAGTCGGACAAACGTTTTACCATGAAGCTATATAAATGTTGAAACATTGCTGGAAGAAGTGCACACAAGTCTGATGGGACTACGTAAAAAAAAAGCCTTTAAGTATTTCTGCTGGTTACCAACTTCTGAGTATTGCATTGGTCAGCATTTAATAATTCACACATGCCCTGCAGACAAATTGTCAGCAGTAGATGTCCAGGATTAGAGAACATGATGCCTCCTTAAATAGGCTAGCATGGCTAAAGATCTTAGAAGGTATCTGCAGTATGCGGCCTTGCTAATCTAATTACCTTGCAATCAAATCTCAAAACTCAATGCCAAAACCTTTGTCATTTTGTGATTCCAGTATAAGTTTCTTCCTCGCGATAAGCCTGACGACATCCACTCTTATCAGCGAGCATTCCGAAGGTCTGTATGAGCGATCTTGGATAGCAGGAGTAACAGCCGGAGAAATGCTAGCCTCACACATAATTACTCAGACCATTGCTATGTGTGGGCAAACTGCGTTAGTTCTGATATTCATGGTCAACGTGTTTGGTACTTCGTGTGAGGGAAATATTTTCTGGATTATTTTACTTACTCTTCTTCAAGGTTAGTTGTTCATTAATTTCAATATCGAGACCCCATAGCCAGAAAACAAACCGTCATTTTAGTTTATTAATCAATACAAATATTTGTTTTAAACATTGATATTTTTTTGCGAAGAGAACATGAAAGTCTGGTCTCTTGATATATTTATGTAATTATATCTATAATTAAGCAACTATGTTTTTGCAACAAGAAAACATTCACATGTGAGGACATTAAGTGTTTTTGGTTTGAAACTGCAGTAGGGCCTCGATAATACGGACAGGCAAAAAACAGAGCTTTGCCGATTATTAAGCCGTCTGTGATCTGCAATACTTCAATGGGAATAAAACATACATGTGTAACTTAGGAAATTTCTTTAACTATCAAAAGACAACCTCGGCAATTTTAACAATAGTGAATGATGAACATGTAGGAAGGCAGCGCATTTGAAATAACGCTAAAAATACAGAAGCGCGATGCTCGACACAGGTGAAATGCCTCCTATCTCCCCCGCAATCACCGGATGAGCGGTGGTTCAGATTTGCAAGGCCCCACTGTATTTAAAAAAATTAACTTACAAAATTGAATAGTGTTTTATTGCTTGCTTAAAATACAAAAAATAATTATGTCAATATCAATTTGCTTTTTTCAGGTTTCTGCGGGATGTTTTTTGGCTTTGCCATATCTGCTGTTTGTGAAAAGGAACGAACCGCTATTATAGTTGCTTTGGGATCATTCTACCCTACAATTTTGCTAAGTGGGATTATTTGGCCTCTTGAATCAATTCCGTACCCTTTTCTTCTTTTCGTTTCTAATCTTCTTCCACTTACAAAGCCTACATCTTCTTTACGGTCCATAATGCTTCGGGGGTGGGCGATAACTGACCCAGGGGTTTATATGGGATTCCTCGCAACTATAACATGGATATGGGTATTTCTGGTTTTCACGGTGCTGAGTTTAAAAATAAAAAAAAGGTAAAATTAAATTACATATATTAGTTTGTTCAAAAACAGACGGAAATTTTGTTATAAAATATTTATAACAGTACCGCAGTCTAACATTTCTTTATACAAACATATCCCTGTATTTTCTTTCTGGATTATGGCACTAGATAGATATTTACCATTGGCGTGTCCTTATTGTTTTGTTTTTTGATAGGACACAAACATTTCGTTGTGATCGTAGAACAACGACGAATGTGCGAAAAATGGGACATTGACTTTCTTTTATATTCGTTCGTGAAAAGGCTTTACATTCCAGATTAAGGTGAAAAAAAAACTATCAAAGGATATACATTTAGATGCCCAATTTAAAAAAGTCCTATTTTATCGGTTTTGAGTTGGCAACACAGCCGTGTAGAGCATTTTCTGAACTATACATTAACCTAATTGATGTTTCAATAAAGAATACCCATATCGAATTTCGTATTTTAAAAATGATTCAAAAAATATTATTTCAATTTCAAAAAATCCCTTAGTCCTAAAAATCGCTTAGTCCAAGAGTTTTTTCACTGAGAAAAAATCCTTAGTCCTTTAAATACTTTTAAAAAATCCCTAAGTCCTGACCTTAGGCTTAAGTCCATTTTTTACAAGAAATAATTTTGTAACCAAACATGTAAGCAATTTTGTATTTTTTATCTTAAAGTAAAGAAGAAAAAAAAAATAACAAAACGTATTTTCAATTTTCTGAAATTCTGTCATTTAACATTTCAGGAACAAAATAAACTTGAAATATCTCAGAACTACAAAAATGGACAGGCATTTTTTGAAATTGGGCATCCATTTGTACTTCAAGTTGTGAGATAAAACATTTAAAAAAAAATAAACTACTCTCATGTAAAGTTGAAGAAAATCACATGCTCCGTTGTTCCATGATCATGACAATTTATTGAGTCCGTAATTATTATAAAATATTATGACAAAAGTTAGTTATTTTTTTAACAGAGTAGTATACTAGAGGAAAACTTTCATACATAATTATATAATCCATTATTAACAAAAATTATTGAATATTAATATAATTTTTTTTAAATACAGTTCTGTTAGGTGTATTTTGTGTACAATAAAAATTAAAAATTAATAATTTGAATAATGATTTATCATTTTGTCTGTGTCCGTGTAGATGAAAAATACAATTCTGTATTCGAAATTGAACCAGAATCCCGGATGAGTGTTTCGGACTCGATAACTACTCTCAGATAAAAGTTCTGAATGAGGAAATCGAGTGGAGATAAGTCCACCTAGTTGCGAAGTGATTGGCGCGTTTGCTTACCATTTTTGAGGTCCTGGGTTCGATTCTTGACAGGGTGGACGGGAAATATTGATTTTAAAGGTTATTTCAACTGCAATATTTCATTGTTTCTGGACTGGCATCTGAAGCTTAAGACTTATCACCTTACATTCATGTCGCAGAAGATCAAAATACAGTGCTATTTGGTTTAGCAATGCTGTGCCCTATGCATTACTGGGTGTGGGAAGGGAAATGATGACGAAGCAGATGAAGATAGTTGATTATTATATTATTGAAGCTGCGCTGCACAGAATGAGAGTGAAAAAGAAAAAATATGAATCTTGAAATATACAAGACCTTTAGAAGTATGGAGTCCCTACTTTACTATACCTTAAAATGTAACATGATTAGAATGACAGTTGTCAAAAAAAGTGACGACATAACTTTGTAGTAACGTCAAAGGAGTTTTTTATATTGACACACGAAAAATCATTTGTATCTGGCGTGTTAATTTATTTTTTTTATACAATGCTTAAAACATAAATCAACATTAACATATAAAATCAGCTTTAAAACTAAAATAAACCAAATTATTAAAGACGTTCTTACAATGTTACATCATTTTGCAAAAACGTTAGAGATAGTAAAAGTTGATAAATGTAAATTGATCGAATAAAAAAATAGTTCATTTGATGTTGTTCATGAAAAAAGTATAAATGTCTCATTTTTGGTGAATAATTGTATTAAACACACTATAATAGGCTTGTTTTTGCGTTTTTTGTATCAATTTTTGGAAACAGAGTTTCATGATTGCATTAAATTACTGATTAAATCGATTTGATCAGTGATCAATAATTTCCCATAACTAATGAAATTAGTTTGACAGCTGTCATTCTAATCAAGCTATATTTTAAGGACTATAAAGACATCGAGCTACTAAAAAAAGTCCAAAGATGTGCTACAAAAATCCCAAATTACTCAAAAGAAATCCCTACCTTGGTAGATTAAAAGCACTAGGACATACATCATTGGAAGAATGACGGAAGAGAGGGAAAATGATAGAAACTTATATGATACTATACGATTACTATGTATGACTGCTCCCTGCACGAGATGAATTCATTAAATCCCAACACAAATTTACGGGGTCATAACTAAGCTCTATTGTCCCCAGTTCCACCACAATCCCAAGAAAAACTTCCTTTCCGGCAAGGTGGCTTCAGACTGGAATAAATTGCTAAGCTTAGATGTCCATTCTATTTCGGCCAACCGTTTAAAAAACGTAAGGGTGTTTTTTTAAGGAAGAAGAGATTTAGGCGTACCAGCAAAGGTTGCATGTCTGAAACGAATAATAATAATAATAATAATATTTTTGCTCAAATAAGTAACTTTAAAATTCAAATTGAGAATTAGAATTCTTTCCGGTTTTTTCCCATAGTGAGAAGATTTTATTTTATTATTTACTAACACTCTCACTCTCCAAACACAAGAGCTAGTCTCTTAATTCGGAGAGTTACAATGATAACATTTACTAGATGTGTAAAAGTAGATTTGTATAGAATTTTTTTAAAACATGTACATTTTATGAAATTTATTAATAAAACAAAAAAAAAGTTTAAGAAATCCTGCCAAGAATTTTTCATTATTTGAAATCGAAACAAAAACTTTTTTTATTAGGAAATCCAACCTAAAAATAATGATTTCTGCCATTGAGGGTAAATGTAAAATACATTAGGAATATGATGTAAAAATGAAAGAAGCTAAAAAAAACCTAAAAATTTACCTCGTTTTCTGACAGGATGTTTCCTATATCGTGGGCATACAAGAGAAATTGACGAAGTGATAAAATCAATAATGTTCAGGGGAGCCATATTAGTGTTTTTCTAGAGTTCAATTGCTTCTCAAAGATCAGATTTTTCAAGTAGATGGTTGGTAATTTTACATTATATGTACGGTTCTTTTATATAAAAAAAGTAAATTGAAAAACCTAGTCAATTTTACCTGTAAAATTTGTCATGAAATTTGGAAGATAATCATTTTTGTTTCGTTCATTGAGGGAGGTAGTATTTTTTTATTTTTTATTTTAAAACTATAAATTATGTTTTTGGGATTTCTTATTTCAATAATACTTTTTTTTTAGTGAAGGTTAAATAAACACAGAAATACTAAATAAATGCAAAAGAACAAATAATATAGAAGTGTTACGTTATAATCAAAAGAATAAATTTTATTAATGAACTTTTTTATAAAAAAGAACATATCTGTCAAATACAAAACGTATATTAATTTACTTACTACTGACTACTAACTCTAACTAACTTTTCACTGGTGACATCACCTACAAGTAAAATTGACTAACTTTTACTTTGGATCTTAAATTTACTAATAAAAGTGACTATGTGTGTTGGTCAGTTTTACTCGTCAAAAATCTGTGAGCTTCTATCAAATAGTCGCATATTTTACAAATTAAATAATTTTTAGAGTGTCGGATCGACTTGGCATTTTTACCAGTCAAGCATTATGCTAATACGATGTCAAAAAGGCAATCATCTCAATTTCGTCATATTTGCAAATGGTCACTTTTTCTTGTATAACCGCGATATGGTGGATAATTTCAGGATCAAGGATGGAGAGGAGTGTTGATATGTTAAGAGGGCAAGGATGTTTTTTCAAAAAGGAATACTTACTTCATTTGTCTCTTATTGACAACCATAGAATATGTGGTCTGGAGTCTCATGGTCCAGACCACCAAGCAGTAGGTACCCATCACAAAGTATTTTCCATATTCAAATTTGTTTTGACTATCCATTTTGTTTTGGTATACATTATTATTGTCAGATTATTGTGTCTGTCGCGACCGCTATTTTTAAATGTCTTACTTTGTTTATTCTTACATACAAAGATTGAAGATTGCCTCGTCATATAAAAACGAATTTGTATTTTTCCGCTTAGTCAATTTGGTGGATCTAGGGGAAATACTTTAAAGGTGAGTTAAATTCCATACATTTGTGGGAAATGCGGTGACCATAGAATTAAGAATAGTCCAGAAACCGCATACGCGCATCAAACAGAGGGAGACTAAACTACTCTTAAAGGAGTAGTTTTACGTTTTGACCCACTAGTTTCTTTGTTGACGTCGCACAGTACGCAACTCCCGATTTGAATTCAACTATACCGTGTTGTGTCGTTCTAAAGTGTAGAAATACTACTAGGATCTTAAAGAAACAGGGTGTTATCACATTTCATGTGTAATTCGCAAATAAATGTCTATGTAACAAATGCATTACTTAAAAATTTAATTATTTTTCCATCTGTCAGATTGTCGAAGAAAACAAAATGGACATTTCGTTGGTGTTGCCTGGGTAGTCCATTTTTTTACCCTAATTTTCTCATCCAATAAGAGAAATAATCTAAATTGGACCTCGGATTAAACAACTCTGTGGTGGACATTTGACCGACATTATATTTAAAACATCAAATTTATTTATTTATTTATTTATGGTTCCATGTTACCTTTTAAATAATTACAATAAAACCAGTGAAAAAAAATAGCATAATATTAAAAAAAGAACAAAAACATCGAGAAAAGTATACAATGGTAAACAATAAATAGAAATATTTACCTACATAAAAGAAAAGTAAATTACAGAAAATAGCCGTTTTAAAAAAGAGGAAGAGAAGAAAAAAAAAATTTAAAAAAAGAAAGTGCTTTAAAAGAAAAGTTAAAAAGTTTACTTCATGGTTTATGTAAATACTAATACTAAGCAATAATAAATTTAAAAAATAATTATACAGACAAGAGTAAAAAGTTTTAAAAAAGTGAAGAACTAATCATTATTTGAATTTTTAATTATTAATTATTTTTCAAAACACAGGACTTGATCATCAGCAGCGTGGTATAAAATAAATCTAAATCATCACTGTTATGATTTGCAAGTCGCAATTATATTTAACATGACATATACATATCAGTTTCATGAAAAATAAAATTTGTTTTAATTTTTAAAGTTCTTTCATTAAATTACTCTTATTAAATGACCCTTTACTTATCTACTCTGTTTGGTCAATCAATGTTTCCGCGAGTACAATAAAATTTTAGCGAAATTAACAAATTGTTTTTTTTATTTTTTTAATATAATTATCTTACATTTGTTTTATGATTTTATTTTTCGCGATCTGGCAACATTACGCGGTGATTTCTCGCATGCGCACGGTGAAAGTAAGGCGAAGTGGAGGATTTTTGGACACAGTCCGATGTATTCAAATATGATTCTACGCTTCTTTTAGACTATCTTTAATTCTATGGCTGCGACAGAGAAATTTGATGAATACGTATTTGTGCATATTTTTTCTGCCACTCGCTCGCAGATGCCTTCCCAATATTGTGCGAAAAAGGCAACTGCACGTCGGACTGATTATGCCTAACTAAAATTGACAAAATCGAGGTTTCATTGTCCCGTTTTTCGTACTCCTAAACTTAACCGATTTTATTAAAAATTTTTTAGAAATAGTATCAAAATGACATTTTTTGTGTCGTTATTATATCTGTGTACCATACATCCAAAAATGGCAGATAAAACTGGGCGCTTCCGTATTTTTCATTCAAATTTATTTGTGTAATTAACACTTTAATGGACATGTTTAAGTAAGTTTTTAATGTGATTCAAATTCGCTTTATTATTTAAAAAGCACTGGCACTCATTAATCCAAATAATTATAGTTTCAGTGTACGTACAATAAAAAATTAATTATAATTGAACAACTAGAAGGTAAGGTGTAAAAAAATGCCAAACTAAAATTTGACGTTTTGTTCCAATTTTGAATCGTAATTCAAGACGCAATTATATTAACTAAATAATTTTCTTACCTTCGATAATTGACGCACACACAAAATTATCCCCATTATGCACATTATACAAATAAATCGTTAATAAAAAAAACCCGAATATCGAATTTGTGAATGCGTGGCTCCCTTTTTCCACAAAACTATCATGTATTTTCTAAAAATTAAAAAGGGAACTTGAACTTTACTTGCGCATGCGCTTGTCGTTCCCGCGTAATCGACATAATTAAAAATTAGGCATGGGGCAATCTATATTTTATATTATTTCTTATGATAGTTTTTAATTTATTACTTTTTTGGTGATAGCAAACAAATACCTGCTAGAAAATTTGGCTCGTCGCTCGACTCCTCTCTAAATTATTCAAAATCGTATTCAGATGCGTATTACATAATATTTTTACGATGCAGCTACTGGAGCAGCCATGGCGGTTGACGGTCTCAAAATGGACAATAATGACAAGCAACAAGATGCTAACAATAAAACTCTACATTTAGAACAGAGCTCGGTAAATTACATCTTATTTCTTTACATATCTTTATATATATATAATTCCTCTGTACGTGTGATGCCACTGAACTCCTCCTAAACGTCTTAACCTATTTACGTGCGGTTTTCAGAGAAATATAGATCTTTGTGCTGTGCGTGTTCGTAGATATTAAAATCTTCAATCTAATGTGTAAAAAAGAAGTAAGGAGCAGAAATGTTTTATTCATCGATCTAAAAAAATCGAAAGATGTTGTTTTTTGGGTATAAAAAAAGTTTGCTTTTGAATGTTTAACAACAGTATTTGTTTTTTGTGGATTGAGATCAGATTATTTTCTTAAACTTTTTATAATTTCTACTTTATACGGAATTTAAGAAAAGAATTTGATTTTTGGTAATACTTAAATAATATTAAATTCAATACATTTTTAAAAATTGTATTTCTACATAAGTACACCCCTCTGTTGGTGAGAGGACCGGAGATTGACGTTTGCAAAAAAATTCAATATTTAAAAAAAAATATGTATCTTACACAATATTATTTTTGGTATGTGTATACACACACAATTCTGGGTTTTATCCCAAGGGGGAGTAGGTATATTATTATTTATATCACTACAGAGATGGGTAGAATTTTTTGTTTCAAGATTATGGATATTCGAGCGTTTACAGGGCTTATGACCTGTCATAGGTTGGGTTCAAGTGGCCACTTTTATGTAGAATTCTACAACATTCCCCATTCCGCTTATTAGCGAATATCCATATCGGTGACATTTTTGGTTTTTAGTATATTCGCTAATAAGCGGAATGGGGAATGTTGTAGAATTCTACATAAAAGTGGCCACTTGAACCCAACCTATGACAGGTCATAAGCCCTGTAAACGCTCGAATATACATAATCTTGAAACAAAAAATTCTACCCATCTCTGTAGTGATATAAATAATAATATGTATCTTATGTTTTGGAATTCAACCATAAACAAGTACCTAGGTACCTACTTAAATTCAACATTTAAATTTTAACCATTTTTATTTTTGGAATTAAATCATTAACATGTACCTAGGTATCTACTTATCAATGAAAAGTCTTTTCCCAAGCTAATAGCAGGCAAGCCAACGTTCGGGCAGGACAACAGCTGTCGGGTCCGCTAGCGTATATATAATCGTTTTAAAAGTTTTATTAGAATACACTTGTGCGCTTCAAACAAAATTGAATTTTGGTTTTCCTGAAATATTATAAAATTATGGAACACGCACTCTATTTATATATTTTTTGCTATCGTTTAATGTGCATGCTTCCATTTTCCATTATGTCGTATCCCGACTAAACACGGGGCTCTCGGCCTCATAAAGTTAGGGATACGTTTTATTTTCATAATAATTTAAATAAACTTTGGAATTATATTGAAACGTTGGAGCACTTCATGTCACCATATTAATTAATATTGCATGTTTTGACTCACAGAACACCCTGTAAGTTTGATTTGTAAAAATATATATAGTGTCGGCGGCCCATTATTTTGACTAATATCGCAAAATGATTGTTCATTCATACCGTTATCGTCATATTATCGTTGTATTTTTCAAATAAATAATCACTTGTTACAAGATGAGTTATGGTAGGTAGTTATGGTAGGTAATGTATAGAAGGGTTCAATTATAATTTCACTTCTAAAATTGAGTAAATGCTTCTTTTTACAGATATGGACAAGACAACAAAAAGCAGTTTGCGTAAGACGGGCGTACAAAGCTTACGGGTCAAAAAAGAATTCAAATTCAATACTTAAGAATCTGGATATGACAGTTGATAGAGGAACGATGTAATTTATATTTTTAAAATATTATTGAAGTCTTGGGTTTATTGTTGTAATTTTTAGCACACTACAATTCTCAAAAATTTGCGTTTATAATATTTACGCCGCTGGAATCAGGTAGGTCAAAGGTGACGTCACATATGTAGCTTCATTTTTTAAAGCATAAGCAGCATGCATAGTGACAAATGACTGATGTTATGTATGAAACATACGTTTGAAATGTACCTATCACGGAATGACGGATGCGGGAATATACTTCCAAAGCCATTCATAAAAATAAAATAAACACTTAAGTATCTGCCAAACACTATTTGTATTTCTTAATAATTTTGCTAGCGTAAATTTTCTAATAGTTATTTTTTATAAATATTTTTACCTACTTAGTTCGATATTTTATACAATACTATTGTTTATTAGCTTATTTTAAAATAATCTAGAACTGCAGTGGTGGATAAACGTTAATAAGAAATGTTATTAAACTTATTAATTTGTTTGTTAATGGAATTAAATCTAAAATGTATAATATGTATTATAATCTTCAGAATCTATATTACGTTCACGCACAGCCCTGTTTTCGATTTTGACAGTTGTGCGGCGTTTTGGTTGAGTGTTTGAACTTTTTCTACACAGTGCTGCCAATTTAGCAACTTTGTCGCTAGATTAAGTGACATTTCGACATTGAAAACGACTTTTTTATTTTTTTAGCGACAAATAAATACTAGCGACTTTTAAGCGATCTGTCAAAAGTTAAAGTAAACATTAAATCACTTATGATTTGGTAATTATATTCCCAAAAATATAGAAAGGAATGAGAAGAAAGACATTTAAAGTTTATTCTATTAAAATTAAATATTTTTGTCATTAATATGACATATAATTACTTATAACAATATGATATTATGTGATATTACTTACTTCAAATAAAAATTAAAATTATTTTGTTTTATTTTACACTGGTATAAAAATACATAATGTATTTATACCTTTTTGTCATAGTGCATATGGCTATAGAGATGCTATTTTACTATTTTGCATGGCAAAAGCGTTCTATAGTAAGTTTTTTTTGTGAATTTAATATATGGTGTCTGTTTTTTTAAATTAAAAGTACTTCATCACAATTAAATATTTTGTTATAAATACTAAGGTAATATTCATTTACTAGTGACTATATTTTTATCAGTAGCACCGAGAATATACATTTCCTTTACTAACTTACTAACTACTAACTTTTACCAGTATAATTTCTTTTAAATAAAAACCTAATCATGTTTTTATTTTTTAATTGCTTGAAAGTATTAATTATAATTGAAGGTAATCGTGCACACTCCTGTCAAAAATCCTTGCCCCCCCCTCCCTAAGATACGGGCACCGCTGTCCTAGGAAACCCTAGCTTTAGTGACATTTGCAACACTAGTTCTACATTATTTATTATTTCTGGGTTAGCCGTTTGAGCCTTTAAGCGGGAGAAAAACTAGCATAATTTATTTTATAATACTTTTTGCAGGAGGGAATGAAATAAAGCTTGCATCAAATGAAATGTTTTCATTAGATTAATATGGTTTAAAATTATGTTCAGAATAATCACGCTTTATGTAAAATTAGGATGACATGACAGGTTTTGAGAGAAAATAAATTTGCTACCTACTGACTTGCCTACTTTGGTCAGTCGATCATTATTCTCATCTGTTTGTTCATAGGTACCTATTTAAATCATCAATGATGCAAGAAGTATATATTAAAATAATTTCTTCTAAGAATCTTAGTAGTAAAGTGTTTAGCGCGTTTGCCTACCATGCATCATGCAAGAGGCCTAGAATTCGATTCCTGAGGATTGATTGGTCATCTTGCTTTAATGTGACTTATGATTGAGATATGCTGCGAATGCTAGAACAATACAGAGCCCTATGCACCAATAGAAGCAGATAATGGTATGAAAATTATAATTGATAAAAAAAAACTTAAATGCCGATTTTGTCAGTAGCCAGAAATAAAATTTAAAAAAATATTGTGAAATCGTAAATCTTACAAAATAAAAAAAGTATTCTTATGTCAAAAGGAAGAATCTCAATATTCAAACGTAAAGCCGAAATATTTTTTACGACTGTCATAAGTTACGTATAAAATAATACAAATAACAGTTAAACTCCAATTATCCAAATTAGTGAGTGCCAGACATTATCACGTAAAAACTTACTCAAACATGCGGAGCTAAGTTAATTGATTTGACAAATAAACACGCCAGCCGCCAGAGCCCTATTTTATTTGTTATTATAACATCTCCTTAATTTTTTATTTCCTGATAACAATCAGGATATTTGGCAAATCCGGATGACTGGAGTTCGGAATATGTTTACATACTATTTTAACTCATGAACGACTGCTGAAAAATCCCTCTCGAAATAGTGTTGTAATGTCATGTTATATATTGCAAAAAACAAGATAATCCTTTGAAATACAGGTATTTAAAAACATAAATTCAACATATTATGATAAATATGTATATATGAATGGTTCAATAATCTATTTTCCATCATTTATATAAATAATCATATAATTCGGATTTTTATTATAGAAAACAAAAGAGGAGTGATACTTTAATCCACAAATTTGGAATATCCAGTGACCAGTTTCATCGCTTTCGTGACATCTTCGAAACTGGTCAACTGGTCACTGAACACATGGACTGGTCACTGGATATTCCAAATTTGTGGATTAAAGAATCACTCGTCTTTTATTTTCTATAATAAATTACAATGAACTTCCATTAAGAATTTTCACTTACAAAGTTAAATGTTTTATATAATTAAGACTCTTATAGCTAAACAGGACAATTAAAAAAAAGGACATATTTATATTATGTCCTGTATTCTCTGTAGTCATGACACATCATGGCACTTCTCATACAAAAGATTTTATTTTCAGATATGGTCTGCTAGGATCTTCAGGTTGCGGTAAAACTACCCTGTTGTCCTGTGTCGTGGGACGAAGAAAGCTCGACTCTGGGGAAATATGGGTTCTTGGAGGAAAACCAGGGACAAAAGGTTATTACTCTTCACTACTGCATATTACACCAGTTGAAAAAATCGGCTCACCTCTAATAGTTTCTTACTCACATCGCCATACATTTCAACGTAATTACGGCTTTAAATGAATTTAAATGAAACTCCATCAATAAACTGTCACCTATTAAAAACTCTTAAGCCTAATTCCCCTTCAACTCAATAAATTAAGCAGTCATTTCATCACCCTGTAAAAACAATAATAATGACTTGTGCAGTGTTGTTAGCTTAGCGATGGAATGTAACTGCAACATAATTGTAGGGTTCATCATAATCGATGACACTCATGTACTAAAACATTTCACCGGAAATTGTGTGATGGCCGAAGCAATGTCATCATTTTCTGTAGAATTCAATACAACATTATAATGCAACTCTAACAGTATTGCACATAAATCGGGAGCATCGCTCTGCAGTACATTCACATCATCCCTACCAAGAAGAAATGAACTACAAAGGCACGTTGCCTATAAAGAGACCACAGGAAGCAACGCCAATCAGTCAGCCCAACAAGTTCAGTTCAGTCAGTCAGACCAGGTCGACGAAGTCACTCAATTCCAGCATGAATTTCAAGTGCAGTCTTTTCAACCCACCATCGCCGCTACACTCAAGTGCTGTATCTTATTTGCTATGTCATAAATACGCCTCAAACAACTACCTCGTGTCTTCTCTGTCAATTTCTAACTGGGGTAGGAGCTCCAACCCTCAACTACCAAAATCCTACATAATTATCATTAAAATTACGAGTTTTTTTTCTTATAAGGTTCTGGCGTACCAGGAAGGCAGGTGGGTTACATGCCCCAGGAAATAGCCTTGTATGGAGTGTTCAGTATCAAGGAGACCATGATGTACTTTGGATGGATCTTCGGTATGAAGACCAGTGAAATTAAGGAAAGGCTCAAATTTCTACTTGATTTATTGGACTTGCCGAGCGAAAACAGGCTTGTTCAAAATCTAAGGTCAGTTTAATTTTATTTACAAATATAAACCTTAAAGGCTTTTTAAAAACATAATAAATTATGGTATGAAAAAAAAGATAAATAAAATATGTGGAAAGTATGGTTTCTCTAATATATATACAGTAAAAAAAAAAAGAGTATGAATAAATGTTACGATTTAAAACTAAAAGACTAGTACTATTAAATATTTCTATTAAATAAATCAATGGAGTTCTTTTATATCTATAGCCATTGGAAACTAAAGTACCGTTTCTTTGGATAAAAAGTTGATTAGATAAGTTGTAGTCAATTTAACTGTGTAGTCAAACATTACCATAAATATTTAAGTTAGTGAAATATCAGTGTCTTGACAAAGAGACGGATACGTCAGGAAACTGGTAGACATAAAAGTTGGTAAATGTTTACATACAAATATTTAATAACATTTAAGTTAGATCAATTTAATTTAAAAGGGTTAAAAAGCCATAAAAATATTTTCTAGCAAATAAGTATCTCATTGGAGGTTAAATAGTATGAAAATCTTCCTATGCCACATTGCGATGTGTGCAAGTGTGGACGTAAAAAATGTATGCAGTACTCAGTTAAAATCACTGTAGTCCCACAATTGTGCGCTTCACACTGTGAAATATCATTGCTATTGAACACACATTGTATAATGTAAAACTTTATTTCCTCAAAAAAAAACAGCAAATATGATTTTTTAATAACTTTTTTGTCCACTCTTTTACACTTTGTCTTTTACATTTAATTTCTGCCAATGACATGTTTTGATTTTACATTTTCATTTGAAATATTTCTATTGCAGTGGTGGTCAACAGAGGCGTGTGTCCTTCGCTGTATCCCTAATGCACGACCCCGAACTGCTGATCCTCGATGAGCCAACTGTGGGAGTAGATCCTCTCCTCCGGCGTTCCATCTGGAACTACCTGGTGCACATCACGAAACATGGCAACAAGACGGTCATCCTCACTACACATTATATAGAAGAAGCTTCGGCAGCCCATAAGGTAGGTCATCTATCAAAAAACAAAATGCATGATATCTCAACTATGGAATAACTAGACGTAGGTGACATACTGTCGACGATAATGTATCTTGACATGAATGCCAAAAGGTTGGGAGTGAAACCAAATTTGTTTAATTTTTCAAGTAATATATCGTGATCTACCTTATCAAAAACCTTTTCAAAGTCAGTATATACAACATCGAGACGTGAAAAATTTTCCAATCAATTTTGAATATCGTTTGAAATATTCAAGAGATTTGTTGCAGCAGTATCTAGTTGGTGTAAATCCGTGTTGGTAATCCGATATGGCATTATTGACTTGATTATAGATATGGGAGTGTATAATCATTTCGAAAACCTTTGCTGGAGCTTATAATACAGCTACCGGTCTGTAATTTTCAATAGCTGATTTGCTGCCCTTTCTGTGAATTGGAGTACTTGTCAGCTTCCATTTTTATATGCAACTTGGGGTGGTATTCTGATCGCAAAAGCGCATGTAGAAAACACATTTTTAATAGTCGGGTTGTGGTCCCGTGGCTAGTGTCTCGGACTCACAGACCAAAGGTCCGTGGTTCGAATCCCACTCTACCCCAACTTGATTCCATTTTCTAATAGTGAGTTATTTACAACTCGTTGAGAATGGCCCTCAAAATTAAATATTTGGGTAAATCATAAGAACGCAAATATTTCTTTTTTAATTAAAAAAAAAAAAAAAAAAAAAAAATACATATTTATGTACTAAATACACGTTAACAGAGCAATCTCTTCGAAGGGTTAATCTCCACTCAAATTCTTTCCTTAGGATTTTTATCTGAGGTCGCCATCTGGTCCAGGGTCCCAGTTCTATTTCACATACATATAGAATACGCGGACACGGTGAATAATTACCAGAAATTGTATTTTGGATTTCCAGATAGGCCTGATGAGAAATGGAAAACTGCTAGCAGAAGAATCACCACAGGTTCTTTTAACCATGTATGGCTGCTCATCTCTAGAAGATGTTTTCCTCGAATTATCAAAACGACAAGGTGAATTAATTTTATATGGTAATCATAATAATATATAATATCTCATAATATTTAAGATCAATTTTTTAAAATTACTCTTCCACTTAAAAACGGAGTATTTTTAATACTTAAACCTAAACAAACCATCACGCCGTATCTCCTTAAGAGTAGGCAGAGTGGACAGAAAGCCATTTCACTATGTCTTTACATAGAGACCTTGCTTCTTCTACAGTCAAGTCTTCTCATCCATGCACGTTTATTATTCTGACTTTTAATAGATTTTTAAAAATATATATATTTTTTAAGGAATAACCCGCTAAGCCTCTATTTAGAGGCTTGTCAGCAGATGCGATAGATAAGATATGGAAGGAGGTAATGAAAAATATACTTCAACACCCAGATCAATTGAGAAAAAAATCTTTCTTGGATTTTTTTTTTGCAACTGGCGGGAATCGAACCCGCAACGCCAGTTTCACAGTTGGCTGTCTTACCAACTGCGCCTGCACCTGTCAGCGTACCTTCAAATATCTGTTGAATTTGGTCATGCCATGTCTTTATCAATCTTCCTCGCTTTCTGCATTCAATGTTCGCATTGTAAATATTTTTAGCCGTTCTTTTGCCGTCCATTCGCTCTATATATCTAAATCAACACGGAACTCCTTTCTTGATTTTGTCGATAATGCTTATCTCAGCCTTACATAATACAAGTAGTTTGATATTTTTGCGACTATTGTACATTGTTTAACCACACATTCGCCAGAGAGGTCGCATTTTAATGGATATTGATGTTTATTTATTTATTTGTATTCATTTGTATAGTTTGTTAATTTACAAAGTTAATTTAATTTATTTACAAGTATAGCACTAAAATCATAATTATAAAAATACTTAACTTAAATATATTTATAAATTTATATAATATACAAATTACTAATCCCTATCCCTTATATACAAAAAAGCATTTTGCTCAAAAAGTGGAGACACTCCCAGCTTTTCTGAGACTTTCTGGCAAATCATTAAACATTTTTAAACCTTCATAGCACAGGTTGTTTTGAGTTTCAGTCAATCTCACCTTAGAAAGCCTGAAATCACCTCTGCCTAGTTTCATACCTGTTTAATTCCAGTTAAAGATACATCTGGAGGCCCTTTAAACCAAGATGCAGTCAATAAGAACATATCTCAAATGTCCCTCAATTTAGAGAAGAAAGAGGAACCAATCTATTCAAGAGTAAGGGGGCTGAACTTCCATCAGACTAAAGAAATCCTTATCCAGCACATCACCAAAGGCTGTTTTAATTCGTTTAGTAATGTGAGTCTAAAAACAAAATCTCTGAAAATATGGGTGAAGTATCTTTTTGTTTGGTTGAGAAAAATACGCTCGTCTGATGGCAAAACTATGTTTATATTAATACAGCGAAAAATGTTCTACTAGCTGAGATCTATCATATGGCATTTAGGATTATTATATAACTGAATCAAATTCAATTATAAACACCTCTCTCCCGCTTTCAATCTGATGGCAAAACTTTGTTTATATTAATACAGCGAAAAATATTCTACTAGCTGAGATCTATCATATGGCATTTATGATTATTATATAACTGAATCAAATTCAATTATAAACACCTCTCTCCCGCTTTCAATCTGATGGCAAAACTTTGTTTATATTAATACTGCGAAAAATATTCTACTAGCTGAGATCTATCATATGGCATTTAGGATTATTATATAACTGAATCAAATTCAATTATAAACACCTCTCTCCCGCTTTCACTCCCACAAAGTTTACTATATACCATTGTGTCTTTCTACTTTTCTTTGTAATAATTTTCTATGAATAAATATGTCCTTAAAAATGCCCATTGTGCGTATATATAAATAAATAAAATAAAATAAATAAGTGGCAGTAGCGGGCATGAACCATTCTCCTCCGTTGTCCTCGACAACTCCGATAAGAGTGACTCGATCAAATAATAGAAAAAAAGGGCCCATTACGAGTGAAGTGAACCCACTGATAAAATGTTTTGATGTTTTTAATAAATATGGATTTTTTGTATATAAAGAACCAGAAAAAAATGGTTTTAGATTATATTAATTACAGATGTTTTATGAGTAATGAGTTTACTTCACCTTTAAAATGCCACTTCACTTGACCTGCAATGAGTTCATATGAAAAATGTAATTTAAAGTCAACTAAAATTTGTCACTGAGGATCAATATAAATAAAAGATGAAGAATCGGGTGTTTTCTGCAAACCGATCCTGGGAGTGAAACCATAAAAAATAATATACTTATTTTTAAAATGTGGCACGTACGTATAATACACATTGTAGATTACATAATATTTTCTACATTTGTTTGTCCCCAGCTAGAATACTGTACTCCTATTTGGTCACCTTATTATAATGTTAGTATTGATAGACTAGAAAGGGTCCAACATTTTTTTTAACAGGTCGACTACCGGTAAAACTTTAACTTCTCTAACTATGCAGTACCATGGAATAAACTCTCTTAAAAATCGAAGAATAATGTTAGCCCAGCTATTTTCATACAAATTAATAAATAATAAAATTGATTCCCCTAATCTACTTGAAAGATTCCCATTCCGTGTGCCATCTAGACCGACAAGACAAAATCTTCTGTTTTACACAGACAACGTGTCAACAAACTACCTAAAACAGTCTATAATACCTAGAATATGCGAGCAATATGACAATAGATTTACTGAGGCCAATATTTTTTTATGACAATGTGTGTAAATTTAAGCAAAAAATCATAGAAATATTGAGAGAAGCAGATATTTAATTAATTTTATTATTACAATCATATTTTTCATTTCTTATATTTAATTTAATTTAAATTATTGTCTTAAGTGTAAACATTTTTTTTGGTGTGTGCATGAGTGTCCTACACTATATACAAAGAAATTGTCAATATTTTTGTGCATACTGTTTGTTTACCCAATATAATAAAGCAATAATATATATATATATATATTTTTGCACCACAACAGGCCAGGAGGCCCAATTATAGTGGTGAATTACATCATAGAACACCCAGGCTTGAGAAAAATCACATTATAACTTTTTGTGTTCTCACCAGGAATCGAACCCGAAACCTTCCACGTGTGAGTGAAGCGTCTTGACCACTACATCACGGAGGTTGCTAATCAAATTAATGTATAGTTGTTTTTTCCAGTTAACGACCAAAGGAAAAATGAGAGCTCTGTTACAGAAAAATTTCTTAAAGATGTTTAGGAACGTTGGAGTTATGTTATTTGTATTTGCTCTACCTGTTTTGCAAACTATTCTCTTCTGTCTGGCTGTAGGAAGGGACCCTACTGGGCTTAAGTTTGTAAGTATATATTATTATTTGTTTTATATATTACGGGAATTGAACCCGGGAGCTCAGGCATGACAGGCCAACCACCACACCACAAACTAGGTGCCAGAGTAGGTGTTATGTGGGCATTATATAGGCTGCATTTGGTTTTCACTGAACAAATATTTAATCTCAAGACATTTTGTTGAATGCGGCACCAGCTTTTAGCCGCACTCCCAGTTCTTTATAAAAGCTGCCATTTTCCATTACATTTACTCTCAGGCATAGGCGTGGCCACTGTGGGGCAGGGTAGGGCGCTTGAACCCTCCCGGCTCATTTTGTCATATGAAAAAAATGTAGGTCAATAACATTAATAAGGAAGTTTAGTGTTTTTATAAAATATATACAGGGTGTTTACTAAACCCTGTCACATCCGAAACCACGATGATCAGTATGAGCAAGAAGACATATTGGCACTTAAAAATAATATTTTTGAACAAATAAAATTTTGAAAAATAAAATCTCAAAAAAAGCAAATGGTTGCTTACTTCTGCAGGGGAGAAACGAGGAGGAGGAAGGGGAGAGTCTTATACTGTGCCGCGCTCCCCTCACCTCTCCCCTGCAGAAGTAAGCAACCATTTGTTTTTTTCAATACTTTATTTTTTTAAATTTTCTTTGTTCTAAATATTTTTTTAATATGTCTTCTTGCCCATACTGATCATTGTGGTTTCGAATGTGACAGGGTTAAAAAAACACACTGTATATGTGTTAATGGACTAAGCCAAAAAAAATTGTTTTTATTTTTACTTTTACTGGGCACAGGAAAAACATTTTACCCAAATTGGAGATAAAATCACTTATACAATCAAAAGCTAACCTAAGTGTACGGTCAAAAGCTTACCATTGCCACAGCGATGAAGTAAAAGAGTACCGAATACACTAACGTCTCACTCTCGATGCATATTCGAGCGCGAGAAAGACAATTTCATGCGTAGTGCAGATCAACCTGTATAATTGCCACCGTACGCCAGTTGCTTTCAAAGCTCCGCTGAGGGTGGTCCGTTTGCTCATACTGTGAGCATTAGCGAATGTTTTTTTAATGTTTTTAGCGATTACTCAAATTATGCGATTATTTCAAATACTATCACTTTTTGATTGAAGAAATTGCCTTTGAATGTTCCATTTTTCAAATTTTAAATTCCTAATTTTTGTATGTGTATTGGCTACACAGCATAGGAATGTGCAGATTTTTTCGAACAGTAAGGGAAGGGATAAAAAAATGAACTATTTCATTGATAATGCCATTTTTTAAATGTTTTAGGCTATTGTTAATGAAGAAATTCCAAACTGGGGTAAAGGGGGAGTGTGTAGAAAGGTTCATAGCTGCACTTTTCAAAATCTGTCGTGTCGCTACCTACAACATCTGAACAACAAAGTAATACAAAAACCGTATAGAACTGTGAAACTGGCCATAGATGCTGTGAAAGAGGGCGATGCCTGGGGGGTTATCTACTTTACAAAAACATTCTCAAATTCTACAATTGCTAGAATGGCTCTTGGTAAACAAATTTGTAACATCAATTTGTAGGGTAATTACTACAACTGGGTAATTTCAAAATCAGCATTTATGACCTAACCACTAAAAGCACATCATTGTATCTTCCTCCATCAATGCTACAACTAGACGAGTCGTGATGTTCACGACTTGTTTATTTGTAGCATTTATGGAGGAAGATACAAAGATGTGTTTTAAAGGTTAACTCAAAACTGCTGATTTTGAAGTTACCTAATTGTAGTATTTACCCCACAAATTTATTTTTTACTTTTTTCCATGTTCTATTTCACACACAGTTCTATGTGTAAAATAAAACCAGAACCCTCGACAAGCATTGTCGACACGACGACTACTCTCAGGTAAAAATCCGGAAAATAAATCAATTGCAAATAAAAACGTTCTTATGTCATGGAATAAAAATCTTTTTTTTTTTGTGGAAATTCAATGCTATCCAAAGATTTTTTTTAATGAATGACTGGGTGACACTTTGTTCTAATTAATTTGATAGACCAATAACTTGTTTCATCACTCTCACAACGTTATCAGATAAGTATGGTTTTTAAGAAGTTTAAACTATAAACTATAAAAAGGCTCTGAAATGAAGTTTTTCAGCCTTGTGTTGTAATGGTCAGCGCATTTGCCTACCATTTGAGAGGTCTCGGGTTCGATTCCCGACATGGTTGATGTGAAAAATTTATTAAAAAGGGTGCTTTCACACCAGAATATTTCATAGTCCCTGGACTGGTACCCGAAGCATAAGACTGATCGCCTAACCTTCATGTAACAAAAATGATCAAGATACGCCACGGTTGGTGTACCAATGCAGTGCCCTATGCACCATTAGGTGCTGAAAGGGAATGATGATGAAATAAGGTATGTTCGGAGGGAGGTAGCTTTAAATAACGAGGATTAGAGAATCGAGAAAGTTGACAGCTTTAAACACTTGAGAGTTCACATTACTGAGGATGGTGGCGAGCACAAAGAGCTCGAACCCACCTAGGAATTTCTAGAGCGACTTTTAACACGATGTTTGCTGTCTGGAACTAGTCTATATTTGGTCAAAACAAATTCAATTCTTGTATAATGCCAGCACTTCTATATGGGTGAGAATTCTGGCACCTTGCCAAAACTTAAAACATCTAACTTTTCAGTTAAGTGCTTGGGGAGAATATTAGGTGTAAGATGGTTCGATATCATTACTAACATCGAAGTTCGAAAACAGACACAACAGACTCCTATAACGAACGTTTTGAGGGTGCAGCAGTAAACCTGGCTTCGGAACATGCTGCAGATGCCTCAGTAGAGCCTTAACCCAAGTTGTCTCTTCTCAACACCTGCGGGCTCCCGCCGTCCTGGAAGACCTTCGATGACGATCTTTCGGCTTAGGGACGGGGGATGTATGTGGGAGGAGGCGAGTGCCGGCGGAAAAGGGTCATCTCGATGCGTCTAGTGATGTCCACTTGCTCCACTCAGGAGCGGATGTGGAAAAAGAAAGAGAGAATCGGAAGGGAGAGTTTTTGTAAATGTCACCCTGTCATTCATGATTTATTTTATTTTATAAATAACAAGAATGTTGTTTAATTATAGGTCGTAATGTAGATGCAAAAACAATAAACCAATCTGAAGTTAGAGTCTGGCTTGATATGTCCAATGAGCAGATAGGACTTATGCTCGACCGCGATCTTCAATTTAGCTATCGAGATTTTGTAAAGGTAAAACTTTTTATACATATTTTTTTAGATTGATAGGTAGGAACCACTTTTATATTTGTTCGTTCCACACAGTACCTTATAAAAAAATTGTGTTAAAAAATTATCCTAAAACATAATGCTGGATAGGTTTTATGTGATTTTTCTCAAGCCAGGGAAACACACAGAACACTGTGCTGTAATTCAGTACTTTTATTGGACCTCCTAGCCTGTAGTGGTGTAAAAAATTAAATAAAAAACAATACATTCAGGATAGCAAAAAATTAAACAGTTTACTATTTATTGTACTGCAATTTAAAATAAATAAATAATATGATATTAAAATACTTTGAAAAAATAGTGGCAAAGATTATTCAATATCACTATCTTAATACATATAACTATGGCAAGTTAAATTACATTATTTGAAACCTATAAAAACTCTCCGAGCGAATAATTATTTACTGCCAAACACAAACTTAAATCTTCAATAATTTTTAACTAATAAAAACATTAGAGCCGGACAGTCTTCGCTTTGCTTGAGGTATTTTTGATGCACTACTTATTAAAAATATGTTTTTGGGCATTTTGTGCATAGTCACTTGCCTACTGCTTCACCATACTAACTAGCTCAATTCATTATTTATTTTGTAATTTCATAAAACATTTAGGGACATTTTTTTTTAGGAACTCTTCTCTGCCTGCAAACAAACCCCAACGTTGGGTGTTAATCCAATAAAGTTTACAGACCCAATTTACGGGAAAAGTAATCCGTCATTCACAGATTTTATGGCTCCTGGTGTTATTATAAGGTGAGTTATTATAAGGTATTTTCACTCTGTGTCCAGGTGGATGAAAAATACAGTTTTTTGTGTAAAATAGAATCAGAACCCTAGATGAGAGTTTTTGACTTAATAACTGCTCTAAAGTAAAGATCCTGAACAAGGAAATCAAGTGGAGATAAGTCCACCTTGTTGTGTGATGTTTGGAACGTTCGCCTACCATTCTTGAGGCCCTGAATTCGATTTCTGGCAGGGTGAATGTGAAATATTGATTTTAAAGGTTGTTTAAACTGCAATATTTTTATTGTTTCTGAACTGGCATCGGAAGTGTAGGACTGATCACCTTGCTTTCATGTAACATGTAACAAAGGAAATATGACCACATTTCTGATTATCGTAGGCAACTGAAATGGCTCAAAATTAGACAGCGGAGAGACTACCGCTCCCTCTCACTTCTGTTCAATGTACTTCATAGTCCTAACGCTCCTATATACCTGCGTGAAAAATTTCAACGCTTATCAGTTCATGGTTTACCTCTTCGTTATAATTCTCAAGGCACTCTCTTAATACCCATCCACAATTCCTTTTTCTTCTCTAACTCATATGATGTCTATGCGGCTCGATTGTGGAATCATCTCCCATCCACCA
This sequence comes from Micrasema longulum, assembly GCF_059751315.1. Taxonomy (NCBI): domain Eukaryota; kingdom Metazoa; phylum Arthropoda; class Insecta; order Trichoptera; family Brachycentridae; genus Micrasema; species Micrasema longulum. Next base: position 133,104 of record NW_028278438.1, read on the forward strand.
TTTAAGATGTTACTACATTATCTCTGTTTAAATCACGTCTGAAGAAACATCTCCTTTCTCTTCCTTAATCTCTCCTCCTTTCCTTTTTTCTCTTTCCTCTTTTTTCCTTTTTCCCATTGAGTAATAGTTTTGATTTAAGGTAATTTATAAACAAAAACGTTTATTTCTATTTTTATATATCTTTAGCTTTTTAATATTTTTTTTCTATTGAATATGTTCTGTAACTTGAATTATAAAAATACAACTTTTATTTTATTGGTTGGATGGAAGAAATTGCCATTTGGCAATAAGCCCGCCAATGTACAAATAACATTATATACAAAAAGTTAAATAAATAAATAACAGATGATCAAAATATGGAGCATTTAGTTTACCAATGCAGTACTTTATGCACCTCTGGGGGCAGAAGGGAAAATGATGATGATGATTACTAGGTGTTACTTATTCTAATAACTAAGACGTAGACCTAATTTTCCCAAATTCAAGGGTGAATGCAATATTACATACAGTAGAATAAACTCTTCAAAATTGAGTTAAGCTTAAACATATACCTACTTTTGTGTAAAGTAACAAATATAATTAAATTCCCAGAACCTCTTGACAGACTTTTATGCGCCATCTAGACCAGCGGCTCACAGGCGCATGCAGCTCACCAAGCATTTCAGTGCGGCTTACATGGGTTTTATTGCAACGCACATGACGGGCGAAATCATAACTATCTCTCTAAGAACTCTATACCCGTAAGAAAACTCGATCATTTTCCAAATGGCAAAAAAGCAGTATGAGAAGCAGGGGTAAATTTATTTTTGCAAAATACTAAAATGAAATTATACAACTTAAAAAAAACGGTTTGCTGATTTCAAAAAGATATCATGCAAAATGAAAATTTACGAAAACCTCTACGGCATCCCGGATATCATGCATAAAGTAGGTACTCGGTGATTAATACAAAAAAATATGTTCTGTTTTACATAAAACCGAACATATTTTTACATAAAACAGAACATATTTTTATTATGTATATACATACACCTGTATATACAGCTAATAAAGCAGAGTAAAAACAGTATTTATGCTACTACCATCAAACCATTTCCCCGTAGTGATAAGCAGAGGGATTTTCTTTAATCCTCACCAAGTCATCATCAAGAACTAAGTAATGCCCACTGCCCGCCCAGAAAGGAGATTCTATCTTACAATAAACATAAGAGACATCGATACATAATAGTTTTATTTGTACAGTTTGCCCACCACTTTGTGCTGTAAGGAGATAATCCAGAAGTACATAATGCGATCTTCATTGCATTGCGGAAAAGGGGGAAATGAATTCTTCACTTACTGGGATTAAATTGATTGGACATGATCAATTCTCCGAAATGAAAACAATTTTTTTTTAAAACCTTGAAATTCTTTTCTAAAGCCACCAGATCTGTATACCTTATAGGACCTGTTACAAGGCCACGGATAGTAATAAGAAACTCCGTTCGGTATTCATAGAGGGGGAAATGGACAGACTTCAGGATGTGTTCAGAAGATTGATTAGTTTTGATGGTACATCAAACTCTTTCATTATTGTGTGAGAATTAACAAAGATTTTTATTTCCCAGTATTGTGTTCTTCCTTGCCGTCTCTATGACATCTTCAGCTTTCATCACCGAACGAACTGAAGGATTACTAGATCGAGCCTGGGTGGCCGGAGTTTCCGCTGGAGAGATATTGGCATCACACATAATCACCCAGTTTATTGTAACGTGTGGACAAACCGCTCTTGTATTGATCTTTATCATCCTCGTGTTTGGAGTGGAGTGCCAAGGGGACGTATTTTGGGTTATATTGCTGACTATCCTTCAAGGTCAGTGAAAAGGAAAAAATATGTTTTCAAATATTTTGCCTCTTACTTAAACTAGGCAAGCCTTTATCAAAATAGGCAAATTAGCATTCAAATTGTTACATACCATTTTTAAACATAAAAAAATGCTGATTTTGAAGTTACCTTAGTTGTAATTACGTACTTCACATTATGCCAATGTAATTTTTCATAAAATACTTCACATATCGTCATGATTGTAAAACATGATGTGATTTTCTTAAACTGAACATGATCGATTTAATTTATTTTTTTGACACTTTATGTCATAACTCGTGGTGTAATGGTCAGCGTGTTTGCCTACCATGCAAGACATCTCAAGTTCGATTCTGGCCGAGGTTGATATGAAATATTTATTTGAAAATGGTGTTTTCACTAGTACCTGAAACGTGGGACTGATCATCTTACCTCCATGTAACAAAAATGATCAAGATACGCTGCAATTGGTGGACCAATGCAGTGCCCTATGCCCCATTAGGTGCGGAAAGGGAATGATGATGATGTCATAACTCGATAAGTACAAAAGTATATCTTTTGATACTTGGGTTAGTTATATATAATTACAAATATGGAACACCTTTAAAAAGAGAGAGAAAAATACCTTTATGAAACCTTTTCAGGATCAAATATTTTTTTTAAAGTTACATTTTCCACACATCTGTTTCTGTTCTATGATCACGACGATATGTACCATCTGGCATGAGGCAATTGCCTCGAGAGGCTCTTGATTCACTATACTTTGTTTCTACAAACAGCTTAATCATGTAGTGACCAATGTGGAGGGCAGAATGGAAATATCAAAATAGCCACAGTATGCAATAATTACCTCGTCTTATCACCAGAGTTCTCATTACAAAAAAATATTTTAAAAATCTCATTTCTGGTCATTCTTACTTACGACCCCAAGGTCCCAAGGAGCCCAAGCTCATAAAAAAATATATACATTTATGATTCATATCATTAATTGTAGTGCTTTCACACTTTTAAATTACACATACACTCTAAGCTTATATTTCAAAGGTACTTTACCCCAGATAGTTGAATAAATATAATAACCTATATTTAACTGTTTTATTGATTGAAGATAATAGCAAAACAACTTAGTGTGACATACTTGTTTTTAAGAAAAAAAAATATATAGTTACAATTTTTTTTTAATAAAGTTTTTCAACAAATTACACTAAAATTATGCATCATTATTTTTAATATTTCCTTTATCATCAATTAACATTATTTTATTCAGCTTTGAACACCTTATAGCTCGGTGGGTAAACTTTGAATGCGACTATCTCAGTTCCACATGTTTGTGGGTTACGTCATTTCTGTGCTGATCACCTCAAATATGAGTAGAACAAAAAATTTTACAACTTATCAACCAGTTCAATTAATAATATTTATTTGCATTGTAATAAATATATTTGTTTTCCAGGACTGTGTGGGATGTGTTTTGGTTTTTTAATTTCTGCCGTTTGCGAAATGGAGCGTAATGCGATCCAAATGGCCCTGGGTTCCTTCTATCCAACCCTCATACTCAGCGGGATCATCTGGCCCATAGAAGGAATGCCGATAGTTCTAAGGCACATCGCAGTACTCCTCCCGCTCACGATGGCCACAATTTCACTCAGGTCTATGCTGACCCGAGGATGGGGGATTACAGAACCGGACGTGTACTATGGATTCATCTCTACGATAAGCTGGATCGCTCTCTTCTTAGCGATCACAATGATTATCCTTAAACTCAAGAAGGGATGACTTAAATAAATAGGTGTATATTTTTTTTAATATGTATAAATGTTGGTGGAATTTTACAGTGACAAGTGTCAAATTAATTCAACCGTGTTCTTCAAATCCACAAGCGGCCCCTGACCAAAAATACTGGCAGTGCATTTATTCACATTTCATAAACTTGTAAATGAAGAATAAGTCTAGAATACTGTTGTACACGAGCGATGTGTATAAGACAGCTCTTGTATCGAAATGCCAAATCCGCTTTTGCTTTTGTTTAGGTACATACACACCTAAAATTGTATTATATGTGTGTAACTAAATCATAGAAATTCTTAACAATATTCTGTCTGTATGTATATATATAGCATAAAGTTAGATGGTAATAATTTGAATCGGGATTTTTGGGTTAGCCAAGCCACTAAAACACATCTTTGTATCCTTCCTCCGTGAATGCTACAAATAGACAAGTTGTGATGCATTCAAATAATATTATTACTATGATTTGAATGCATGACTTGTTTATTTGTAGCATTCATAGAGGATGATACAAAAATGTGTTTTAGTGGTTAATTAAAAAAGTTAAGGAAGTTACCAGTTACAATAATTACCCCACAGTTTTTTTTTTCATAATTTTCATATTTTCTCAGATTATTACTTCACTAATAAATTATAATATATAAATAGGAAACAGTGGGTACTCATGTAATATTTCTCTTTCATGGATTCATTTCAAAATTGAATGTTCGTATAATAAAGTATATATTATAGTTTATTTTATAACTGAATTGATTAAATCAGAATAAAACTGAATATAAAATACAATTTGTTTTATTTTGTATAACATATATTTGAGATGATGACAACATTTAAAATGCTTACATTATATTCACATCAGTTAAAAAAAACTTTTTTATATGGTCAAGTTCTGTAGAAATCCATAGTGTATGGAATTATCTATAAATAAATTTTACCATTTATTTTGATTTATTAGCATCGTGGAGAAGGATTTTGCTAATTTTTTTCTTCTTCAAAATGGCCTTGTTTAACTTAAGTTTCTGAAAAAAATAATATATATAATTACTAAATTTTCACAGCGTGGTTTAGAAATTAATTCTATGAAAACCATTCATTCCATTTACCAAATATTTTTTTTCAAAACCTCATCTACCGAAACAATTTGAAAGAACTAAGATGGTTTCATGAGTATGTGTATGTATCATGTCCAAAATATCAAAGAAAGACCGAAAAACACTTCTGTTGAGTCAAACATTCAAATAGATTTTTATCAGTATAAGCAATAATGCATTTAGCTGGTTCAATATACCGATGATCGGTAGGTTTTGTGGGAAATGACATTTTAAAATCTATCTACTGAACTCGAGTTGATAAATAATTACATTGACAATTTACTATTTGCAACATTCCTGTATAGTTGGAATACATTTTGATATAATCTAAAAATAAATCAAGTACATTAATATGTTTTTATTTATATCCCTAAAGAGATGAGGTAGATTTTTTTTTCAAATTCAAGATTCAGGATTATGGATATTCGAGCGTTTTACAGGGCTTATGACCTGTCATTGGCTGGGTTAAGTGGCCACTTTATGTAGGTAGTACAACATTCCCCATTACGCTTATTTTAGTACCTACATAAAGTGGCCACTTAACCCAGCCAATGACAGGTCATTAGCCCTGTAAAACGCTCGAATATCCATAATCCTGAATCTTGAATTTGAAAAAAAAATCTACCTCATCTCTGTAGGGATATAAATAAAAATATATACCTACTCTCGTCTTGGGAGAAAATCCAGATTTGTGTGCAGGTACACGAACCAAAAAATGTTACATTAATATGTATTATATTACCATCCATATATTTAACCAAGCTGCGCTGCATTTAGTATAAAAGAAAAAATGTTCCAAAACAAAAATGTTAATTACCTTTTTTTTCTTTGCAATTAATCCTTTATAATCAATACTCCTGTCTTTTTTATGTGGTTTCCTTTCTTCTGTACCATTCTCTGTATTTTCTGAAGGATTTTCATTAACATTTGCAACAGGTTTTTCCTCAGTCTTCTCAGTATTGTTCCCTGTGAACTCTTCATTGTTCTTTTTAAACTTTTTTAATGGTTTCTCATTTTTACTTTCTTCATTTCCTTCCCGCTCTTTTTTGTTGCGTTTCTCATTCCCATTCACATATCCTTCTAAATTACGTTTCCTCTTTTTATTTCCCTATAAAGAAAACGAGTGCATATTGATAATATGATATCAGTAATAAAATTTAACAAACAATTGAGGAACAAACATTTTCTAAGCACAATAAAACCCAAAATTAGCAATTCACTCTAGAAACAATTAAGGTAGATTTTTAAAAATCCGTTTTCTTTTTTCTAATTTTAACTAATCTAAAGCTCGTATTACATGAGTCAGAAAATGTTACAAGATCTTATGCAATTTCTTGTACAACAATCCTTGTGCCAAATCTTATAACCATTTTATTTATTTGGCATAGGGGAATTGTGCATAAACTTGCGCAGTATGTAGATATTTTGGGTGCCATGACAGATAATGGACAGTTTCACAGTTGACAAAATGAGCTATATTGGGACGACGCGACTACTGACAACTAACAATATATATGTTTTTTCTGTCAAAAATTGACACGGGTTTCTATTTTTTATTTAAAATCAGTATTTCTAGGGAAAAAAAAAGCAAGTCAAGTGAAAAAGTTCAGTTAAATAAATAAGTGGCACAAGCAACAGCAAATACAAAATGACAGTTTAAGTTGACAGTTAACAGTATCACAGGCGTGGGATATGATTTTGAGTATGTATTTTTTAATAAATTGACTTCGGCAGCATATTTTTTTTTATAATTGTTTATCAAAAATATCATTGTATAAAATGTTATGTTACTTCTATATTTTATATGAAATGTTTAGAAAAATATTATTAATAACATAATCATACAAATATTCCAATATGTTTATGGAAAATTCTAGCTGACTAGGCTTTTTGTAATCTAAACTCAAGAAAGTTTTTAACAAATATTAGTAAATATTCTAGAAATGAATGAAATACCTGACCTGTTCATCTCGTTTTTTTCCATATGATTTAGGTTGTTCATTGTTCACGGACTGCTGTTGGTGGAACTTCTGATAGCGCTTCCCAACGACCTTGTTGTCCCTGGGATTCTGTCTCTTGCCCTTGTTATCTTTCTTGTTAGAAGCATTGTACCTCTGGACTCTAATGGTTTTCTTTTTTATTAACAAATCTTCTTCTCCCATCGACATCGCTAACTCAACACCGTCGGATTTTTCAAAATTTATAAAACCGATGCCTAAAATAAACAACAAAAATATGTAGTAGAAGTAAAAGATAAAGTTTTTGACGATAATTCAGATGGTAATTTTGATAGAAATTTATAAGCACAAAAAACATTTACATAAAAAGTAATACTTTCAATCTAAAACTAGCCTTTTGTCGGCCTCGTGGTGTAATGGTCAGTGCATTTGCCTACCATTCAAGAGGTCTCGGGTTCGATTCCCGACATGGTTGATATGAAATATTATTTAAAAGGGTGTTTTTACACTAGAATATTTCATAGTCCCAGGACTGGCCCCTGAAGCGTAAGTCTGATCATCTTACCTTCATGTAACAAAAATGATCAAGATACGCTGCGATTGATGTACCAATACAGTGCCCTATGCGTCATTAGGTGCGGAAAAGGAAAAATAAAAACTAGTCTTAAAAGATGTAAGAAAATTGAAAGGTATTCTTATGCATTGCCTAGTGGGTAAAATATTTATACCCACATCAATAAAGGTTACAGATCTCTTACGTTACAAAAATCGACAGTGAAAGCACTCCCTCCGCATACCTGCAGACCAGGGGCAAGCGGTGAGGTTTCGATCAGGGAATCAGTCACTTGAAACTAGGTACATAGGTAAAATATGTACCTACTACCAACACAGTAGTTAAAGTTGAGTGCTTTGAAATAAACAAAAAAGCAATTTTATGCCATAATTTCAGCACAAAATAGTTGTATAAGGTTGTGTGTGAGTTTGTCACGATGTTTTAGAAGTTATTAATTAATGAACATCAAACCCATCTCAAATCGCTAGGATTAACAGAAACTAGTTAAAAAATGTTTGTTGTAGATACTAAAAAGATTAGCTAACTTATAGCTGATTTATTTATTTTAAAAAATAAGTACTGATTGTTTAGAAGTCAAACTTTTAGGAAAGAATTGATTTGATCCAATTTATAGACAGACCGCGCATGCTGAAGGCCATTTTGAACTTATATTTTAATATAAGTTATTATATAAATAGATAAAACATTTAAAAAATTAATTTGGAATTCTAGGCATACAAATATTTCAGTACATTATTTAAATTGTTTATGTGTAATACCTTTCCCAATTTGTGTCTGCCTGTCCCGTACAATTCTAACTGACATAATTGGTCCACAATTCTGAAACATGGACCTCAGCTCTTCTTCTTCAATGCTAAAGGGCAAATTTCCCAAGAATATTGTCTTTCTGCTGTCCACCTGCACCTTCTTTTGCTGGTAACACCGATCTACTCTTATATGGTTCCCATCCAAGATAGAATTATTCTCAACGAGAGCCTGAAATTTCAAAAGTAAAGTTAATTAAGGCCCGAGACACGAACCAACCAGCCAGCCGCCGACGCTAGGTATTTTATTTACTTATACAGTCCCACATCACGCCTTATATATTTTTTTTAAATTACAATTTAAACTGACAGACTGCGTCCAGCTCGAAGTATTTATCCAAACTGACAAATAACTTGCACGGAGTAAGACAGAAAAGGCGTATCTAGGGTCCCCCAGGTAGCATATTTTTTCAATAACTTTTTTGTTGATCATTATATTGGTTTAATTGTTTGCATAAAGGATTATGGGGTAGGAACCCCATAGTGATAAGAACGTATCAAAATTATTAAAATATTTTTCAATCAAATTCTTTCAATAATAATTCACATTTGTGTTTGCTTTTCCCCGTGCAAACAGTAAACATCAATTTATCGCTCTACAGTTTAATAATCTGATATATTGGTCAGTTTGTATGTGTGCTTTTTGCTATTTGGTGGCTTTTTTTGAGCCATAACCATTAAAAACTGGATTTCGTACTCTACATTTTACATTCATTCCCTCTCCCAACTCCCGCTGTACCGCCTCGCAACATGTCACTGTGAGAGCGGCGCGATGTCATACATTATCCTCTCGCAACAGCATTTTATGATAAAATGTATAAATTTTGCAGAAAGCTCAAAATATTATGAAACAGTTTTATAAACACTATCATGACAATCATAACTTTTTTTTAAAGTCGTATTCATAGCATTTAAGCTGGGGTTATTCTTGGTACCCCTCACAAGAACTAGATTTTTTTACATTCAGCGCTTTTGACTAAGCAGGTATCTTCAAGAATAGTAAATTTTAAAAATCATAGTCACCTTTCCAACAGATGCGGGATTTCTAAATTTTATGTAAGCAATAACCGTCGTTCTCTCAGTGTGGAATTTTTTCTCAATCAGAGCAACTTTAGGCTTAGTTTTAAAATCAGCTAGTGGTATGTTCCTAATTCTGAAAAAATATAAAGTTATCATTTTATTTTTAATGTTACTAATCTAAGTACTTGATTAAAATTTGAAAAAATATATTCTACCAACCTGACAGATTCAATGCCGCCATATGGAGAAAACTTTTTTTTCAAAACTTTTTCATGATTCTTACTCAAAACTGACACGGGAATGTTGCCAACAAACAAGGTCTTCTCTATCTCTTCTGGACTAAATTTCTCGTCTCTCATCAACTTCTTTTCTATTCTACGGGATGCTGCCTTTTGGAAGTCGGTCAAAGGAGCTTCCTGAGCATCATCTTCACTTTCTGCTCCGTCTTCAAGTTCTTCATTGGCTGCGTTAATATTCATCTCGTTATCAGACATAGGTATTTCGTTGTCTGAATCATTGTCAGTACCACTATCACGTGTGCCACTATTTGTGTTAAAATGAACATTTTCCGATTCTGATTTTTGTTTGTTTTTCTTTTTTTTAGTATTAATATTGCTATCCTCCTCATCATTAATGTTAGTTTTATTTTTTTTATTTTTCTTCTCTTTCCGTTTTTTACTACTGTCCACTGTTTCCGATTGAGCATGTTTTTTCTTCTTTTTAGTAGAGATGTCATCGTTTTCGATTTCTTCATTTTTTTGTTTATTTTTTTCCTTTGTAGATTTGATTTGATTACCATTTATTTCCGCTTTACTAACAAAATATTCCTTAATAACTTTCTTGGCATCTTCTTTGCTGTGCTTTTTTTTCTTTTTGGAGGAAGCGTCATCGTCTCCTTCGGCAGCATCACTGCCCTCGCCAAAACTTTCGTTCCCGGATTCATGATCTGGTAATTGCGAGAGAAATTGAAAGTTATTGAAAAGCTTCGATTTTCTCTTCTTAGGAATACTTTTGGGAGAATCGAATTCGCCTTTTTGGGGAGATTTCTTTTTCGTGGAAAATTTTCCAGAAGTTTCTGGTGTAAAGGCTAGTTTTGGGGTACGCGATTTCACTTCTTCGGGCACTTGTGGAGTAACATTTGAGGATGGAGGCAATTTTACAGGTGTCAGTGGTTTCTTAGCTACCTTACGACGATTAGGAGTATGATTTCCAGATATTAAATCCGCAATACTCCCGATTTCGTAATCCATATTAAAAGCCAATTTCAATTATTTTTACGAATATCAATAAATAAAATCGTGGACAAACAAAGGCATCATCAATAATAATGAGGTAGAAAAAATGAGCGTCGCTTATCTTATGTTTACCAGTGTAAATCGCTAATTTTTTAGTTGCGGTAGTTTGAATTTTCAAAACATTGGACACACATGTACGGCACGCACACAAGCACAGAATTTTTGAGGTTATTTTTTTTAACCGGCAGTGTGGTAACAATGGGTAATATGTCAATAATGTCAATACTGCCACCATGAAGTATTTCTTTCTAGCTGCGTGCACCTACCTACATATATTATGATATACAAAAATATTTTCAACCTCTACAATATAATACTGTAGAGGTTGTTTGATTGTTTAAATTTCATCAAAAAAGTGCTAAACCATGAAAAATGGTCCATTTTTATTATAACTAGCCGGAAATCGCCGCTTTGCCGATAACGAGTTGATCAGCTCGTAGGACGTTTTTCAAATGCGCTATATTAGGTATCCATTTTTGATGCACTAAATTAGCAATTTGGGCACTATATAAGCTATCCATAATAATGACAATAATGAAAGATATAATGTTCTGTTAGTAAGTGAAAAAAAAAAATTATAAATATTTTTGGGAGTCATTATTTTTTACCAAAAAAAATCTTAAATAATAATTGAAAATTTAACAATAAATTTATAGTATGTGAAAAATATTTTAGTAAAAAAATTTTAAAAGTAAATTAATAGGTAAATATTGTAATAATAAAAATACAAAGAAAATTATCCCTGTATAGTACCTAGCTCATTTAAAATATATATATATTTTAATAACATAAATATGAGAAGAATTCTATTTTATTATTTTTCTCTCAATGTACTGCACGGTCAAAATAGGGAAATAATTAAAAAGGGTCAGCACACCGTTAAAACAATTAAATTAAACTATAAAACATTTCCGATTTGTACTTTCATTAGATTACACGTTCTTACAGTTTTGGCTTACGGGGCGCACAAATTAAGCTTACAAGGATTAAAATACCACTAGGAAAGCACTAATTTTTACCATCATTATTCCATATGCACATATATGGAACATATAGTGTCCGCAAAGAGCATCCATGCATATTTCTATTGGCTGCCAACTCCTGTGGGTCCTCCCAAGTCAGGTTCACATCTCGTAGTTCTGACATAAACTGCCAACGAACAGTCAGCAGGGAAAGTCCAGGGGTGGTATTCTGAATCTTCGCGACCCTCCAGAGAGTGATTCATTTACGGATTTTTATTTTTTGCGTGCATTTTTATTTTGATTCATATCTGGCCACACTGATGATCAAACGTCAAATAAATATGAACACGTGAAATCAAACAAGATGATCTTCATTAAAAACATTATTACGACCTTAAGAATTACTCAAAACACTCATTAATTGAGCTGAATCTTAGAGTATATTTATTTATTTTATTTTATTTAGAAAACATACAGTCATACAAAATAAGTACTAAGAACAACAGTTTTTTAACATAAAAAGACCAATTAAGTTTTCATAAATTAAAAAGATATAAACATTAAATGTGACAAAAAATAAAAAATAAATAAGAATTTTAAGTGAGAAAAGGATAATTGTTGACATTTGCGTTTTCCATGGAGGTAATAAATTAAAATAAATAAAAATACCGAATGTACATATGTATATATATATATATGTATATACTCTAAGGACTGAATTGACTAAACCGCATTCGTTTTTTTCTGTTTTTTAAATAGTTCTATACATCATTGGACGTTTAATTTTTAGTGTTGCTATTATAAGAAGTAAAGTGTTGTCGTATTTTAAAATAAATCCCCAAATTAACCACTCTCTAGGGAGTACAGAAGATTCAGAATACCACCGCAGGACAACGAAAACATGCCTATTATAAAATTCATCATTTGTGGGCACAAAATAAATTCTTAAAAATATTTCATTTTTATCAATATTTTGTTCTATGAATAAATTATTAATAAACCAACAATATGTCCATATACCACTGATTTTCTCAAATTGAACGGTTTGAGTGGGTATATGCTCGCCCTTATGCATATGTATGTAAACTGATACGTATATAAAAAGTGTTTAAAAAATAAAAATAAAAATCAAACGCAATACGCCCATTGACTATTCTGGTAAAAATAATTTTTGACTTTTTCAAAGAAAAAAGGATTTGAAATCGCTGACATTTAATCAAATAAAGATGATGCTGAATGACGAACAAAGCTGCATGTCACACCTTTTTACGTTGCTATACTTTTGATGACTTCAAGTTAAATTCCAAAACTTAAGTTGAATGGAACACGAGACGGGTGTTTGGTGCTGCGTCTATTGTAAACATATATATATTTATAAATAAATATATGTGTAAAATATAAGTTTTCTTTCGGAAGATTTTGAAGAAAATTTTTTGGATTACCAAAATAGTGAAAGTAATGCTGTAGTTATTATGTTAAATCAATGAATATAACATGTTTAACTGGTGATGAATGAAAAATTAAACAAAATAAAATCGGGATCAACATTTAATAATAATAATTCATTAGTACATCGGTAGCGGTGTATTCATTCAAGAAAATGACACGGTCAATGTGCAGTGGTAAATTATAATTAGTGAACCTGTTTTTAAAACAAAAAAATCTTTTTATAAAGAAATATACCATTTATTCTGAAATCGAACCTAGAACCTCATGCACGGTAACTAAATAACTATTACCTAAACATTATGAGGCGTATTGCCCTCTTGAGCTCACATCAATTGGGAAATTTTAAAATAGTTTTTTTTTGCATATTTTTTTTAAGGAAATTGAAAAGTATTAAAAAATGCAATGGAAGCATGTACTTAGAAATAATATTTTTCTTAGAGATGAAAATAATCGACTAAATTTACTAATCGAATGAAGGAAATAATCGAATAAATCATTCGAATGAATCATTTATTTCCAGTATACCATAGACAATAGACACAGAAATTTATTCAAAGACAAACTCCGTTTTTCGGGAAAAATATCCATGCTTTGGGAAAGTTAAGTACTTTTTTTTCCTTTATAAGAAAAAGAGCCTTCTACCAAAATGTGATAACATCGGCCAAAAACAAGTGACATAGATTTACAAATTAAAATTAAAAACAACACAAATATAAAAGAATAACAATACGAACACAAGCAAAAAACGATACCTACATTGTATGAAAACTTAGAGTTGGTTACATTCTAGAATATTTTTTAATGTTTTGAATTTTTATTTTACTTTAACTAATAATATTATATGAAAAACAGAAGTCACGTTCTAATACGGATTTTATTTCTAGATAGCCGGGACGTGAATATAAAAAAAGTCGTGTGTTTATTGTATGTAACCCTAATAAAAAAGTAATTCTAAAAAATATTTTTCTAAAAAAACAAATTAATACTGATTTTCAAACAAACAAATGGGAAAATAGAGACATGGTTTGAAAATTAAAAAATACCACCCGTAAAGCAACAAATTATAAACCTACATAGGAGGTGATTTTCACAAAAATGGCGCTATATAAATTATCCAAACAATAGGTACGTCAGTTTGTTTTTTTTAAACTATGGCAATAATAATAATGTAAACCATGATCCTTACTTTATGGTATTTCGAATATTTACATGGGTATAATTATAGTCTGTGGTTATCATTACTTGACATAACCTAATATTTGTCTGCCAAAGAAAGGATGAAAGTTAAAATATTTTTGTTTCATATTTATTGTTTAGGTCCTTAGAGTATATACTTTAGGTCACGCATGTAAAACTACAATCAGCTGTTATTATGTTGATATTTCAGATCGGATGGATTTGATATAAATTTTATTATTATTAAATACACAAATAGGCTAGCAGCAGACCTATAAACAAACGTCACTTTATTTTATTGTTATTTTTATTGTTAAATGATGCACTTTAAACATTAATTATATTAATAAACATTTTTATTTTATCTGTGCTGACATAACTACAAAAAAACAAAACATTTTATTTCAAGTATCACGTCCGCCAGATCCCAGCGCCCATTACGTAATAACGAATTAGTTGGCGATGAAAGTAGTCGACGAAAGTGGTCGGCGTAAAGCTCGCCCATTGGTCCATTTGTAGTCGAATGAATTTAACGCACGCTTATTGGTCTATTTGTAGTTGAGTGAATTCATTAGTTTGGAAATTACTTATTCATTCCATAGTCGGCGTGAGACTCGCCCATTGGTCCATTTGCAGTCGAATGAATTTAACGCACGCCAATTGGTATATTTGTAGTTTAGTGAATTCATTAGTTTGGAAATTACTAATTCATTCGATAGTCGGCGTAAAGCTCGCCCATTGGTCTATTTGTAGTCGAGTGAATTCATTCTTCTTCTTCTTCGTATTTTCATGGCCTTTTCACATCTCAACTTGGGTGTTCTGGCCAGTGTCGAGTATTTTTGTTTTTTTTTTTACATTTATACACATGTGTTAGTAATATAATATGTACAAGTTAGTATGTTAGTATTTAATATAATATATACATATTATAATAAAACATATGTACAGCTTTACAACATTTACAACTAGATATTTACATAGGATTTTAAACACACGTTTATTGGGTAGGGACAGGAGAGTAAGAATATGAATAGGGAATGTAATATTAATATCAGAGAGGAAATCAGGATAACAATCATTTATGGGGCATCCAAAAAAAATATGGTTTAAATCTTCCTCGTCTAGCTGACATTCGCAAATAGCAGAGTCCCGGACATGGATTCTGAACAGGTGAGAACCATTGCAGCAGTGCTCAATGCGCATTCTGCATATGGAGGATGTCTCAAACTTGTTCACAATCACTTTGGAAAACCAAGGCTTTTCTGTTACATTTAGTTTCAGTTGGAAAAGATGTTTACCCTTAGCTTGGGAGGAGGCTACCCAATATTCTGAGTGAATTCATTCGACTACATTACTGCATTCGGGATTTCAGTCGACTACATTTACCCAGTGAATGTAGTCGACTACTTTCATCGGTAATTTTTCTTGTAACTGGCAACATTACAGTTTTGTCAAGTTGCGTAATGTCATTGTCATTCATTCCTGAAGTTTGTTTATCTGTAAACATTAAACAAAATTATCAACTCTTGCGTCAGCCAATACACGCTAAGCGCTAGGTCATTTTTATAACTGTGTTTGACATCGCCGGCAGACGATTTTTGGGCGGGGCTTTGCGGCTTCAAAAAAATTTAGACAAACATTTTGTTAAAAGTTTGTTTCACCGATTAAAATGGCAAATTGGCCCGCGATTGGCGCTTCGGTTTTACCGAATATCGGAGGGTGGGTTGGTGGTTTGATAACTAGCTCGCAAGTTAATTCGAAGGACGGTTCCAAACCTTGGTACGAGTCTTTGAAAAGGCCAGAATGGAGGCCACCCAACTGGGTATTTGGTCCAGTTTGGACTTCTCTTTATACCGGCATGGGATATGCCTCCTATCTTGTTTGGAGAGATGGTGGAGGCTTCCAAGGTACGTATTTCAATTCATTAAAACAGAAAAAAACGTTTTTGTGTAATATAAAAATAAATAAAAATGCAGTTGATGAGTTCTACATAACTGTAGAACGTGTGTGTTTTAACAAACGAACTCCTTATAATGTCAAAAGACTAATTTATTTATTTTTTACTCTACAAAATTTAAAAACTTACATGCTTAATTATTTTATTCTACTACCTAACTCCTTAAAAAAAGGTTGCGTAATATTGCCGAAAAATTAAATTTATTATTTTCATCAGAGGGGTCGAGAGTTTCTTAGAATAATTACTATTGAAGTATTCATATGAACTTAAAAATAATAATTAACAGAAAATTCACCTGTATTACATTAATTTGTGTATTATTTTGTATATAGCGAGCCAAAATCGACAGAACAACGTAAGCGACAAATAGTGAATTGTGCAGGAGAAGGTTTTTTTTAATTTTTGTTCTACACATATATACATTAATTCGGTCTATGGGATTTATAATGGTTGGTTACTGCCAATACTGAAATCACAGCCAACTTGTTTAAATACCTTCCACTTTTAAGATAGTGGCGGTAACGCTGTTTTGCCTATAACTCTGACAGTGGTGCGATCTAGTGTAACCGCCTACATCATCGTCGATTATGTTGTTTGCTTAGCTTAAAAATAATTTGTCAACATATTTTTTATTTTTTTAATGAGTGGAATGATATCTAAATATTTTAATTGTTCCTTTATCCTTCTTTTTTCCTTCCCATCCCCTCTCTCTTCATAGTGCTATTTTTTTATATTTGTAGTATAATGTTCACTTTTTATATATTTTTATTTTGTTAATCTTTGTTTTTAGTTTTTGTATAAAATTGTAAGATTCAATATGTCCATGTACTTGTAATTTTCTCAAACTGAACGGTTTGGGTAGGTAGGAAGAAATTGCCTTAAGGCAATATGCCCAACCTTATATGTATATATATTGTATATATATATATATAAATAAATAAATAAATATATATATATATATATATTAAGTATTAAATAAATAATAAATGATGCGGAGTAATACATAGAAAACTATAATTGGCCTATAATTTTTGTTTATTTGTAAATATTGTTTTTTTTTGTTATAATGAGGAAGTTCAGTAGTTTTTTTAAATTTTTTTTATTTGTTAATAGACTGTTAAACTAGGTCAAAAATTTTTTTAAAATTTTTTTACAAATCGTATTATCGGCGCTACGATTTTTCAAAGTTTTGTATTTCTGAAATAACTCCGCGTGGAACGTCAGAGGTTCATTTCCGCTTATTCTCATTCAGTTCTTCCTATTGGTCCAGAAGCGACAAGCAGACCGGAAATCTTCCATAGCTCTCAGATCATAGGTTGATTCACATGAACCAGTGACGTCATTTAAAGTAGTGCGTTTTTATCAAAATATTTATTATTATTTTTTCCGTACATTTTCAAGAAACTTTGTTCTACAATTTAATGCTCTAATTTTTACCCCGCGTAAGAAAACATTTTTTGTATCCAATTTCCCGTAGGGCTGAAGTTCCTCATTGGCTGTTGGTTTTTTAAAAATAAATAAAAATCAATATCCTTGAATGTGGCAGGTGAATTTTATAGACATATTACAACAGAGATGAAGAACATTTAAGAGAAGGTAATATAGAAGTCTAGGCATCTACATTGCTTATGACCTGTCAATGGTTGGTTTAAGTGGCCACTTTAATCACTGTGTAACATTCACCATTCTGCATATATTTAAACATCTATATTCCTTCAATTCTTTCATCTACCTGGTCCATGAAGAAGTTATGAAATTGAAAAAATAACATTTTCAGGCGTTGCCTAGTATGTAGGTGAAATAATTCAATTAGATGAATCTCACCCGCATAAATAAAGGTTTCAGCTCTTTAACTTCACAAACATCAACAGATGAAAGAATTGAAGGAATATAGATGTTTAAATATAGGCAGAATGGTGAATGTTACACAGTGTGTAAAGTGGCCACATAAACCAGCCATTGACAGGTCATAAGCCCTGTAGATGCCTAGACTTCTATATTACCTTCTCTTAAACGTTCTTCATCTCTGTTGTAATATGTTAATATGAACAGCTCCCCAGGGAGTTGAATCCAGTCCTTGTCTACAAAAATTTGGACAAACTCAAAATATTGTTGAATTTTATAGAGCTATGATGTTTTTAACACTTGTGCAGGGGGCAATAAGGAACACTTTTACTTTAAAAAAACGTAATTCGCCAAAAATTTTGCTTATGTTGTTCTGCCAATTATGGCTCGATATGTTATATGTAATATACCAAGGTTAATTTTCTTTCTCTTTTATAAAAATAAATTTAAATGTAAATAAATTTATATTTAAATGTATTGTATATAAGCTGGACATAGTTGCAAACAAACAATTTAAAAACTAATAAAATAAATGAACAAAAAAATAAACTTTACTTGGCGACATCAGATTAAATATATAGATATAAGTAATACATATTTACATAACACATTTTTTACTAATGACTTATATTATATGTGCTTAGTTTATTCGCCAGATTGTGTAACAGTTTACATAATGCAAGAATTATATAATTATGTATGTAAATGATATGATTTGTATATATTTTATTGCTTATTAATTTCACAGACGTGTTTGGGTAAGGTTTAGCTAATATTTATTTAGAAGCGCTCAAATGGTAGTGTCACAGATTCACTCATTCAGTCTGAACTCTGCTCTACCAAAACTTGATTCCTGATTTCTTGATTTTCAATTGGACAGTTTATTATGTATTTTTTCCTTAGCCGTTAAGAGGATATGAGATGCCGGACAATTTTGATGAATGGGTATTTGAACATTGTTTTTCTCACTCTTTCGCAAATGCCTCTCCGATACTGTGCGAAAAAGATAACTGCACGTCGGACTTATTTTGCCAAACTAAAATCAACAAAATAGATGTTTGGCTGTCTCATTTTCCACAATACAAATCTGAACGGATTTGGTTATTTTTAAAAAAAAGTATTAGAATGAAATTTTCTGTTTCGGTACCTTTTCTGTTTTTTAAAATGATTTATTATATTTGTATAACGTACGTCTGAAGTGCCAATGTCTCGGAACAATGTTTTGTCCTACAAATTGCTGTTAACACATGAACAATGGTTGAGTTCTGGGATAGAACAATATTGTTTTTTCCATGTGTAAATGGCCTTTAAGACAAACACTTCAATTGAGACATGCTTTAACAGAATGTGAGCCTTCTATGTCTTTTATGATTTTCCAAATAAACTATGCTAAATTCTTGATACAATCAATTTAAAAATCCGCTTATCTGAAAGACAAATAACTTCCAAACAACGTTGGTTTTAATTACATTAGCATATATGCGTGAAATTTAAGAGGTGTAGCGAGTGTAAACAATTTTCACTTTGTCATCTCTTGTTGTATAATTTTCATGCTAGAATGTTCTTACACATTTATTTTTTAATATTTTTTTATTAATCTATATTTGTGTGGTGATGGGTTATTAAAAAAATAATTATGTTAAAATGTAACTTTGTTTATAAAACCATTTAATTAAACTGATGCTTTAAAAAATATGTCAATATATTTCATATTATTTTTGCATTTGTTTCAACTCCTGTGGTGGTATTCTGAATTTTCTCTATCCCCTAAAGCGGTGTTTCTTAACCTGTGGTCCTGGGGGTCTGCGAATATATTTATGGGGGTCCGCAGTCTGATCTTTGGACCATTCAACAATAATAAATAAATGCCACCAAAAGTCTCGTAATCGCTACGCTTACTTAACACAGGGAATATATTGTATAACTGGCTTGACAACGGCACAGGAAAACCAACTAATAGAAATATCTTGTGGTTCAGCATTGAAATGTAATTTCAAAGAATCCTCTTTATCAAGTTTTTGGGTGAATGTAAAGAATGATTAAAAGGAAATATCAGAAGAAGCACTGAAACATTTACTGCTTTTCTCAACCACATACCTCTGTGAAAAGGCATTCTCTGCTCTTGTATATACTAAAAACAAATACAAAAACCGATTGCAAGTGGAATTCGATTTGAGATTACAAATTACTAGTAGTAACATCAACCCGAATATCACTAATTTAGTTGCAAAAAAGGAACCTTCACATTAATTAACCGTGTTGGTGTTGCCATTGTGCGTTAATTATTGACGTATGGGGGTCCTTGAAAATTGTGCTTGATTACCAAGGGGTCCGTGGCTGAAAACGGTTAGGAAACGCTGCCCTAGAGAGTGGTTAATTTGGGTATTTTAATTTTTTTGCATTGCTTAAGGTCGCAATAATGGTCTAAATGAAAATTTTTATATTTAGTTTCACGTGTTCGTATTTTTTTGACGTTTAATCATCGGTGCGGCTATAAATTAAGGAAAGTTGAGGCCTAAACTTAACCACTTAGACCATTATTGCGACCTTAAGCATTACCAAAAACACTTAATTAGGTTAAATTTACCAAACCGTATTTGTTTTTTTAAACAGTTTTATCATTTGACGTTTAATTATCAGTGTGGCCATTATATGAAGCAAAGTGTTGTCACATTCAATAAATAAAAATTCCCAAATTAACCTCTCAGAAGATTCAGAATACTAGCCCAGGGATAAAATAAATTAAAATTTATTTCAACAGATAGGGAAAACATTTTTGAGAAGGGAATATGGAAGTCTAGGCATTTACAGGGCTTATGACCGGTCATTGGCTGGTTTAAGTGGCCACTTTACACACTGTGTAACATTCACCATTCTGCCCATGTTTTAACATCCACATTTCCTCATCTCTTCCATCTGTTGACTTTTGTGAAGTAAAAGAGCTAAAACCTTTCATCATGCGGGTGAGATTCATCCAGTTGAACCAAATCACCTACTAGGCAACGCCTGAAAACAATTTTTCAATTTTTATACTTCTTCTTTTACCAGGTAGTTAATTCAACAATGTTTGAGTATGTCCAAATGCTTGCAGACTGGCTGGATGAATAACTCCCTAGGGAGGGAATTTTTTCATGATTTTTCTAGTTCTACTGTACCAATTTAAATATGGTACATTTCATATTCGAATTGGTAATTTATAATTCTTGTAATGAATTTATTATAAATTCATTTTTTTGGAATACGAATCAACCAAATTTCTAACTTGACAACTGAAAACTAAACGAGCCATGAATTCATAGCTCAAAACAAGTAAGGTACATAATGTTTCAATTTATAGATTCTTGAAGGCCATCTTCCATAAACATGATATAATTTGGAATTCATTAAATTTTCCAAGGTCAAATTAAAATATTCATGATGTTTAAATAATATTATTTATATCTAATTTATTATAAAAATAAAAGATGCGTTATCAATATCACTAAAGATAAAGAATTGAAAATTCTGTTATCGTAAATAAATTGAATTATTTTCATCCTAAGGACTTTTTTACAATGTGTTACTGGGTAAATTGCATGAGTTAATATAATGTTATTTTAACTCTTGTGTGGATGGCTATGATGTGACATGTTATTTTTTTTTTAAAAAGAAGGCTTATTTTGCTGTAACAGGCCTAACTTATATGATAATTTGTATGAATTCTGGAAAATATATTATTAGACAGTAATGTATTAAATTGTGTCGGGTTTTTTTTTTAGAAAGAAATTTTTCAGCTCTACAAAACATTATTGTGTTTTTTATCATTATAATTTTTTTTTTACAGAAGCACTTTTTTGAATATTCGTTTAATTCCCGCCAAACTGCAAAAGCAGTTTTTTTGTAGGGATTTTTCTCTTTAAATATTTTAGTAACACTATATAATGTACACATAAAGTAACAAAATAAAGTAAAAAATAAAATATAAGTGAAAAACAGTGTTTTTTGATGTTTGCTTTTATGTATCATATATTATTTTGTGTGATTTCAAGTCTTTAAAATGGAATGCCAAGTAGACGGAAAGTAAGCATTTTTGACACCCCTTCTGTTCAATCGACGGAATAAAGCTTCCGAAGCTGCTTGCGATATTTGCGTAGTGAACTTGAATACATTATGGGCTAATTTTTTTGGTGTTAACATAAGTTGTGTCTAACATTTGGACAAACTCAAAATATTGTAATAAAACCAACTGGTCCAAGAAGAAGTATAAAAAATATTTTCAGGCGTTGTCTAGTATGTGAAATAATTCGTTCAAATGAATCTCTTCACAACAATAAAGGTATCAGCTCTTTTACTTCTCTAAAATCAACAGATAGAAGAATTGAAGAAATATGGATGTTCAAACATAGGCAAAATGGTGAATGTTACACAGTGTGTAAAGTGGCCACTTAATCCAGCCAATGACAGCTCATAAGCCCTGTAAATGCCTAAACTTCCATATTACCTTTTCTAAAATATTCTCTATCTCTGTTGTAATTTGTTTTTAAAAAAATACTCTATTGAACGCTAACAGAAAGAATTGTCAAAAATGCTCACTTTTGTCTAATTGACATATCATTTTTAAGCCTTGTAATCAAATAAAGTAATATGTGTACAGTAAAAACACAGAAAACATCTTGTAAAGCAGAAAATTTTCTTTTCAATGACGTATGACCTTTACCATTATGTTTTACTTTTGGTGCTCATTTTCATTTGGAAAAATACGGACGCAACTTATTTAAATACCTAATACATATCATCGTTGCGCCGGCAATATATGTTAAAGTAATTTTTATTTTTTAAAGGTCTTCTTAATTCCTCATTAAGATTACTTAATTTTGTTCAAATAAACTACACTTTATTGTTATTGAATCGGCATTCACTTCGTAACACTTCATTATAAATTATTATGAAAATAAAACTTTGTTATTAGTGTTACACAGTTTTTGTTATTTTACAAGAACACTACTACAGTTTCGGGAGAGCACTCCTCCCATCGACGGGTGATATAAAACTCACCTATATATAAATAAAACATATATAAATAAGTATAAAACACTAATAACAAAGTTTTATTTTCATAAATAAATTAAACTACACTTTAGCTATCAATAAAAAAATATGTAAAAGAATTCCATCATCAAAAGGTACATTGTTTTATTAATCTCTTTAACAATTTTTACAATGTCACCCAAGAGATATTGCCGGCTCAACGACAGTATGTTAAATTTTAGTTTTATTATCTGTATTACAAAATATCTCATATTTTTAATGTGCCTTACACGACGTTACAACACCTTTTGCAGATGGATTTTTTAGCAGTCTTTTCTTAGCTCTTGCTAATATGACAATATATGTATTTAAACTCATTAAAATATTGATTTATCAAAATATTTATGTTAAATTTAGGGGCTTTTTTCAATAACTGTGCTAGAAATGGGGATCAAGTTCGGGTTCGAACTTTGCATCTCTAATCCACGAGTCTGCAAGACGCTTCTACTGGACCGCAGTCTGATTCAAATTGTAATTTATCATTCATCATCTTGTATTTCAGGTAATGCTAAACTACCTTTGATCCTGTTTGGAACTCAGTTGGCGCTTAATTGGGCATGGACACCCATTTTCTTTGGAGCACACTGCCTCAAATGGGTAAGTAAAATAACATCATAGTAAAGTAAAATCGTATAAAATAATTTTGGGATTTTTATCCGTGAGTATCCTCCAAGTCAAATTCTGGTTCTTACTGACAACGTTTTTGTTGATGCGCCATCTTTCAAATAATCTCATTGGCCAATTTCGGTGCAATGCTTCATTCAATTCATTCCAACTGTCGACACTATCCAACCTTGTGGTGATAGTTCCATTTAAATTATTCCTTTAGAATCCCACCATACACATTCACATTAAAACAAAATTGATATCCAGAAATTAATTAAAACTATTAGCACTATCAGTGGTTTGTGTTTTTTTCTCATTTCTTAAATTTATGTTATTATTGTTTAATAATTTATAAACAGTCTCTCAATAATAGTAAGTTTTTTTGTTTTGTTCTATTATACAATAGTTATTATTATAAAAATAATAGTTACAAATAAATTAAAAAGATGAAGCAACAATAAATTATATAAAAATAATAAGTATATTGAATAATTCAAAATATATGCAAAAAACATAATATTAGAGGTATGATTTAAATTTTTTAGCCAAGAAAGTACCTATAAACAAGTAAAAGTCACTTTACCAAATTTTAGCCACCGCTCCTCATTAAAACCCTTACAGATATTTTTTTATGTATCAGAAAGAAAAAGTTATTAATGGAATTTATTAAAAAGACATGAATTATGTTATGTACATAAAACCTCTTAAACAAATAAATACAAAAATCTGCTTTTTCCTTGATCTCCAAAAATTCAAATTATAATTTCCCAAAATGATATTTTTTGGGTTAGTGACCTTTGCCTGAACGGGGTCGATATTTAATATGGCATCCTGAAAATGTTAACATAGTTTATTTTATTTTATTACTCGCCATGTATTGTAATTAATTGATATTTTTTATTATTTACTTTGGAAAATGTTCCTATTCCTACTTTTTTACAATTATTTTTATTGTGCATATTATGCATATCTTACGCAATTAATATCCAATTTAAATTCTCACAAATTCAAACTTTTTATAATGATTCTACAGTTAAACATTGTGTGATATAATGTATATTAATTTATATTTAGATAGATAAGATTGTAAATAGTTCTTAAGTTATATAAAATAAAAATAGCATTGGTTTAATCATACTTCATGCTGTTACTGCCATCTGTTGGAATATGTGGGATGCGTTTTGCTAACAAGTTTTATTAAAACACGTGGTTTTGTTAAAATAATATAAAGTAACAACTACTGTGGGTGTAAATTACCTATATATAAATATATATATATTACAATAAGTCTTTTTAAACTTGCGTGTGGCTATGATTTC
This sequence comes from Micrasema longulum, assembly GCF_059751315.1. Classification (NCBI taxonomy): domain Eukaryota; kingdom Metazoa; phylum Arthropoda; class Insecta; order Trichoptera; family Brachycentridae; genus Micrasema; species Micrasema longulum. Next base: position 157,857 of record NW_028278438.1, read on the forward strand.
ACATGAGTGTACATAGAAAACTTCTTATTTAAAAAAAATTGAAGAAGTCTTATTTTGCTATAACAGGCTTAAAGTATATTTTTTTAATAAATTATGGAAAATTGATTATTAAACAGTATATTTATTTTTAATAAAAGAGAAATACTCGAGTTCTTATTATTTACTCAAATATTAAATTTTTTAGACCATTTCAACATAGTTGACTTGAAAAATGTATGTAAAAATGTATTTTTACGCTAGAATATTTCATAGTCCCTGAACTGGCACATGAAGCGTATGATTGATCTTACTTTTATGTAACATAAGACGGGCGCATAGACAGCTAACTATGACATTTTCAAACTAGTTGTTAGAAAAAAATCCACAAAATATTTTTTCTCAGTTGGTCTGGGTGTTGTGTATTTTTCATATCCTCTCTTTTCACCTGCTCTTATTTCTACCTGGTTATTCTTTAAAAAAAATAATTATCACGTTACGCTGCGGTTGGTTTACTGATGCAGTACCGTATGCACCATGGTGTGGTGTATGTGTATGGTGTGGAAGGTAAATGATGATGATTAAGGTGTATACACCTAACAAAGAAAAAGTACTTAAAAAACAAGTAGTTATATATTAGAGATATTAGCAAAAATACAAATAAAAATGCAGTAATTATGTAAAGTAAAACAAATACATAACACATAATATTTAAAAATAATTATAGTATTTGTGTGTGTGCATATATGTCTGCATATATGAAAAAAACAAACTACCATTTAATCAAAAATGACTTAAGTTGGAAAGCTCAAATCTTCACTTTTGACAAACCGTTAATTTCCTCAGAATTTACTTAAGGCCTTTCTTCGTGTGGTGGCAGATGTATGAACAGTGAATGAATAAGGTGGCTGATAAATTTCAAATGGAATAATTTGTTGTATTCTATTTGTTTTTAGAGTCTGATTGACATTTTGGCTCTGACTGGCAATGTAGCTGTGTGCGGGGTTTTGTTTTACAAGATTAACCCTGTAGCCGGGTACCTGTTCATCCCGTACGTGGCCTGGCTGAGCCTTGCATCCTGTCTTAACTACGCCATCTGGAGGGACAACCCGGAGGGAGGCCCCAAGATCAAGGAACTTAAGGATTAATTGGGAAATAGTGATGGCCACCGTATAAATCTGTCCACACAGTCAAAACATCACAGAAATTTACATTCTGTCAATAAAGAGTGGAAATTAATTGAGGCCTCTGGTGTTCTTATAGCTTTTTCTTATGTAACGCTTCAAAAACAGTGGCACAAAATGCACTTTGCGACCTTTTCACAACCAATCACAAAAGAAGCTAGTTATAACTTAGTGTTACTAGCATTATAATCAGCTGTAATTTAGATTTATTTTTTTACTTCTTTTTGATCTGTCACACATTTCGTTTAACGTTTCATGTTTAGAATTCAGAAAAATTCATTTTGGAATTATTTGATAGTCAAAAACATTTTTATATGACCATTATTTTTCTTTTCATTGGACTGTTAAATACCTAAGTTTTGGGGACAAATATGATTTTATATTTTTATAAAGTTGGGGGTTTTAGTTGTATCCGAGGTCCGCCCCCTTAACTTTCCCATTTTATAACATTGCTATTAACGACAGCTGAAAAAGACCACCCAATTGAAAACTTGGGTAAATAAAAATAATGACAATTTGGGTTAAAAATACCATCTCACAAATATGTAAGAGATTTTTTGTCAGTATTTACATATGAATTGATAAATATCAAACGCAGGTATGTCCACAACGATCCACCAGTGTCCATGTGGACCTACTAGCTTCTGAATTGAAACAGATTTTTTTGACAGTGTTTTATTGTAATAATGAGAACATGTTTTAATTTAAACAGTACTGAAATGATCTTTTTTTTTTCTCTACATTTTGTAGAACAAATATATTTTTTTAAATGAGTGGACATATTGGCGTTTGATATTTATCAACTCATATATATTTTACAACATATGTTGATTGCCTATTTTTAAAAGGTGTGTTTTTATAATCTTTTTACCCCCAAATTTTTAAATAATATCATCGACCATTATCTTTTTGTTTTGTAAAAGTGTCATTCTGACTAGCCTTGAGACATATTGTAAAAGCAACGAATTAGACTGTTCATGCACTTGATGTAGGTAATGGATTCATTCAAAATGAAACGCACTGTTCAATTTTATACCTCAATAATTAGAATAGTTTGAACAAGTATATTGTTATTGGTGTTAGATTATTAAGTTTTCTTTTTAAATGATTTATTTTTTTGCTTTTTGCAATGAATGTGCCTTTTATAAAATGTGTTTGAAATAAACATGGCAGCATTACAACCAAATGTTGTTCCAACACAGGCTTGTATTTATTTTTTATCCGTTTAAATACATTGTTACATTATTACCTTTCACAACGTACTAATCTTAGGCATACATACATTCCTATAATCAAATACCAGTTAGGATTGTTCACTACATTACAGACTTCAGTAAGTATTTTAGTATGTCATAGGATTTACATAATTATTTTTATATATGGCATTTATTGTTAGTATAGTGTTGCAGAAACATTTAAATACATATTTATACAACAGCCATTGTGTTTTATTTGAAGATAATCAAACAAAATGAATTGTTTTGTTTACATTGTTCAACATGATTTTATTTTTTGGATATATTTTGCATGAAATATTAATTGTAAAATATAATCATTCTCTGTAATCATATGTTAATGGTATAGTGGAAACTCTATATTCGACACTAATCTGTCCCTAGGGGTCTAAAGAATATAGAATTTGACAAATGTAGAAATAATTTCTCCCATAAGAAATAATTGAAATTCAATTGATCTGTTTTCAACTCATAAAAATGGTAAAAAAATATGTTGTTTGCTATCAATTTTACTATCAGTTTAAATAAAATAGTAAATAATAATGCCAATTATTGAGTCGCAGCGCTACTGTCAGCGGCGGAAGTATATACGAGTGGAAAATACTAACAAATATGGAGAAAAAAAAATTGACACCAAAATGTAATGATTACCAAATATGGGGGTTGACAAACAGTGAGGTTCCACTCTATATAGTAGGTATATGACAAATGGCAGCCAACTTAAATAAAATATTTATTAATTTTGGGTATTAGAAGCAAACATAGAAATCTCCACCAAAAATGGAAAATTAGTTATTGATGCCAAAATAAACTATACACCTACCTATGTAAATAATAGCGTAATTCAAAACCGTCTCTAAATCTTGCGAAAACGGATTTTAATTATACTACTTGACACCGCAAACTTAGCCTTTTTCATTGAGTAAGTGAAGCATAATTAGAAATCTAATAATTATTTTTTCAAGGTTTTTTGTAAATATCTCAGCAACTCCTTCAATGGAGATTTCTAAGTTTACTTCTAATACCCTCTCCTCAATTGTCCTATATTTATTTATTTTCGAACAAACCACCCATCACGTCGTTTCGCTGTAAGGGTAGGCAGATAGGAAAGAATGCCATATCACTCTGTCTTTGCATACAGATCTAGTTTCCTCTACATTCATACATCTTATACACGCGCGCCGATTATTCTGACTTTCGACATGTCCATCTTCAAGTGTTTGTTGGATTTGGTCATGCCATGTCTTTCTCAGTCTTCCTCTATTTCTGGATCCATCAACATTCGCAGCGTAAATCTTTTTAGCCATTCTTTCGCTGTCCATGTCCAAACCAACGCAGAACTCCTTTCTTGATTTTGTATGGAAATGACATTTGTACATCTTTCGTACATAGTTTTACCAGACATTTTTTTTTTTTTTGTTTAAAGAAAAAGAAATATTTGCGTTCTTATGATTTACCCAAATATTTAATTTTGAGGGCCATTCTCAACGAGTTGTAAATAACTCACTATTAGAAAATGGAATCAAGTTGGGGTAGAGTGGGATTCGAACCACGGACCTTTGGTCTGTGAGTCCGAGACACTAGCCACGGGACCACAACCCGAGATTTGCCTGAGAGATCGCATTTTGACAGCATTCCGCCTACTTTCATCCCTGTTTTTTCAAGTCCATGCTTTACTCCCATACATCGGGATAGGCGGTTTATTTATTTTATTTGTACAAAACATTTTATTTCTTATTACCTGCCTACCCAGGTAGTTCTCTACCAAGGCAGGATTTTTTTTCAGTTGAGTCAATGGGTGTACAACGCAGTATACATATTAGAAATAAAATCTTCCGCTGACTGCTCTGATAGGTCCATAATTCATCTAAATTAAATTAATTTTTCATCTCTAATAATTTTTACATACACCTTATATTATATGTTTTCCCATAATGCAAATCAACACAGAGCTTGTTTGTGTTCTCATGACACTATTTAAGTGTTATGTGTGATTTATATGGATAAACTTTGCTATTAAAACTGAACTACCAAAGTCAAAATAATTTTATTTAATAGATGTAATAACTTTTTTTAATGCAATACAAAATACCAGTAAGTTACTTCCTAAAATGGCTCTCTGGATTAAATTTCTATCTTCTGAATAAATCTTGTTTTTGTATTGACCACAATAATAATATTAGGCACATGACACGATAGTGATTTCCTGCTAATTATGATAAAAATAAAGGGAAACAAACTACGAGTCTACCTACAAATTGAAGTAGGTATATTTTTTATTAGAAATTATAATGTCTATAGCAATAAAAATAGTATTGTAGCAACAGTATTTCATTATCAAGGGTATTTTCATAAGGCAGGTGCACAAACAAAGATGACCTAGAAATGGAAGTGAAAAATAATAGGCAAAATTCCTCTATTTTAATATAAATAGGATGTGATACCATCTGATCAAAACTGAGATTCAATTTATCTCGATTTTATACTGTTTATTTTTTCAGCATTTACAAAGTGGAAAGACAAATCAAACATAAAAAATACTTCATACCATGGTCAAATACATGTTTATTTAATATTTTTCCCACACTCGAGTTGATTTTAGGAATGGTATGCCTAGTTCTACAAAGGTATTTACATACCTAAATAAACATTTTGGTCATCATCATACTATGTATATTAAATTCGTCTAACTGCAAATCTAAATTAAGATTTAAAACTAATAATAAACAAACTAACGGCCATATGCTGCGGATGCCTCCTGAAAGCCTTAACTACGCCTGCCTACTTTACCAAGGTATCAGGTTTTTGACGTCCACTGTTGACTGTTCCTCGGCAGTTTATGTCAGAGGTACGGGACGCGAACCTGAATTGGGAGGACGCATTGGAGCTTATAGCTGGTAGCTGAAGAGATGTCTGGAGGCTCTTTGTGGACACCATATGCCCCAACTAAAGAGTGGACACGGAGTGATGATGAATAAACAAACCAACAATGCAAATTGCCTCAGTGTGCGGGTTATGTTTACCTCTACTTTAAAATAAACAAAGGAGCGACTTTACAACTTTCTTTATATTGAGGATTGCAAGCAAGACTAGACATTTTTGCAATAAATATAGAATTGAGGATATGAAGGAGGCAATAGATATAATAAAATCATCTTTTAGTTGGTAAAAAAAAAGGGTCATTTTGAGTTACAGTTGTATGATAGAAATCATGTTCACCTTCATTCCCTTATCCAATTAGTGAACCAGTGTAGCAAACATCCTTCTTTTTCCACATCCGCTCCTGAGTAGAGCATGTTTACATCACCAGACACCTCCAGGAGACCCCATTGCTAGCTAGCAGTCTCGGTTCCTCTTATGTCAATCCCGCGTTCCGACGAATAAAGCCATAAGATCGTTATTGACGGCCTTCCAGAAAGGCGGGAGCCCGCAGATATGAAGAGGCAATATGAGTTTAGGCATCTGCAGCACGTGTTTAAGCCAGGTTCACCAACACACTCCAAAGACACTAGTAATAGGAGGCTGCGTTCGTTCTCACACTTCAATGTAGATCATTAAATATGAATCATTTGCCATATATTTACAACTTTTAAAATATTTATTTTGTAGTTAAGAATAAGTCTTACTCTTTAGATGCTAGCTGAGCGAATAAGACATATTCTGGTAAAAAAATAAATTATTTGAATTGATATTTTATTCAGATCCTAATAGGAATCAAACCTGAGAGAATGCAAGGTAGGCAAACACACTAACCACTACACAAGGCAGACCAATTGTGTAACTAATCGGTTAGATCAACTATTATTTTTCTTTCCTTTAAAAGGAGGCACATATGGCCTGTGACCTTGGAATTTTATTTCCTAAAAATGTAAGGACTGATGTACCTTCATAATTTTTGATACCCACTCATCCAAATTGCAACTAACTTATATAATGTTTAATTCATGTTTTCGCCAGCAATGTCTTGACAATCTTCACCACGGAACTTAATAATTTTCTACAAACAAAATTATTTTGAACCAGGGTACGTATTCTGATCGGAAGTTAAAATTTATCTTTAATTTTTTTTTCTAAACATGTTTCATTACCGGTTACCGACGAAGATACTTAGAATTTTCATACAAATATACACTCTTTCATACATAAATATTGATAATAGTTTATACTGTCTCAGTATATACCGATGAAGATAGCCATTCATAATCACGGCCCTGGGCCCCGATTACAATGAGAAGTTAACAGTTATCTTCCGACTGTCTGTAAAGAAAAATCGATATTTGTGTACGAAAATGAGTATATTTGCATGGACACTTAAAGTATCTTCATCGGTAACCTATAATTGAATGTGTTTAAAATGAAAAAATGTATGCATATTCTGCTTTTCATAGAGAAAACTTAGTTTTACTTAGTAGATAAAATTGAAGATACATGTTAACTACACATTGTATCAGGGCCCAGGGCCCATATTACAATAGGAAGTTAGGCTTCAATCGTCTATAAAATAAATGCAAACTGCATATAAATCATGTCTTTGTAATATCAGCATATGTTAATTTGGTTTTTCTTTTCATGTCATACCATATTTATATGCTATAAACTTTTTAATAATTAAAAAAGGAATGGCCCACGCACAGACGCTGAAGTCTTTGTGGGCATTTTTTCCAATTTATGTTATAGCTTAATTTTAAGATTTATTTTTCTCAAGTATATTTTTGTAATCATATTTCTATGTAAATAATATATGTATGGAAAAATAAACAAATTTAAAAAAAAATATTCATATTTTATAAAAATGTTCAAATACAGGCTCTCAACTTAAATTTGTCACCCATACACATTTTTGTGCACAAAAATGTATTTTACTCTATAGACAATTAAACGGTTATCTATCCATTGTAGTTTAGGACCCAGCCAATGACAAGCCATAAGCCCTGTGAATATTGTTAGTAAATGCACCTTGATCCTCTTGCAAATACTTAATCTTAGTTATGAAAGAAATATGTACAATCTTCAGTCTACAAAGTTGTATGGCAAAAGGTTTATGTAAGCAAAAAATGATCCACGGGTACTCCACACTACCATAGGGTTTCAGTAATATGATTCAGAACTCATTTTCAATGCTTATATTTTTCCTGTGCAAAGAAAACTATTCTAAAAAAAGTTTAATTACTTATTTTTCAATGCTTTTTAAGAGAATCATGATTCTGACAGCAGGAGGTCTGACAAAACTATTCAATGTTTCAATAAGTAAATTGTTAGTTCAAAAAATGTAAACCATTCATCACGAATGACTGTCTAATTATAGTTTTAACGGGCTGACTGCCTCTGCAAAAGGTGGGAGTGGGAAATGGCAATTTTTTCCTTGCAATATCGCAATGATCTCCATTCATGCTTTTAGTAAAATCTAAATACTTTATTATAGTAACAGATGTAACGATAAACAACTTACGACGATAGATGCTAATATTGACAAATAGAAATATCATTCAATGTAATAACAATGAGGCAGTTAACGTGTTAAGAGCGATCCTTCTAATTAAAAATGTGTATGGTGATATTCTCCAATAGTTGTAAGTAAAACTAAATATCTTGTGTTTATTTTTATCATCAACAAACTTTATTCAGTATGTAACATGATTAAAAAAAGATGACGCAAATCAGATACATTCTTCCAATTATGGTATCATTCATATTCCAACATGTTGGAACTAAAACACATCTCTGTTGGAACAATATTTCCATATTTAACTTCCGGAAGCAACTTAAAAAAGAAAAATGTCCAATCTCGGTGATCGGGGCATTGTGAAACTTAAAATTAAAGTTAATTTACACAGCGCTTAGCGCTCAACATTTTTTGTAGCTTGGTACCGAAGTCACCTATATATAAAATATGGATGCAAAAACATTCAAGCGATAATTCGAGATGCAAAAACTTATTCTAGTATTATGAATTTTTTTACTATCTCAGTTTATTGAGAAGTATGTCTTATCACATACGATCAATTGTCATTAAACATGTAATGGGAGGTAGCAATTGAGTTACAATGCAACAAGCGTAATTTAATACGCAGAAGAAACTTAAAACCGAATGAAATGAGATATTTATCCATAATGATCCCGATATACACAAGATGCAACAGCAAACCGTTAGTAAGACAAAGCAGTTGAATGAATCGGATCTTGAACTAATGCGATTATAATAAGAAGGGAATTCTCAAATGTTAACCCAGGAAACACAACAACAGTTGAACAAATACAGAAAGCAAACGGAGGATCAGTAAAGAGTAAAAGACGCAATGGTGTTATTATGTTACAAACATTTTGCTTTTAATATAACCAAGTCTCAACAATCACAATTCAGGCGGACTTAACTCCGCAGGCCTCAATACCAAACTAGAAAAATGGCTCTTTAAAAGTTGTTTAATAAACTTTTGTACAACTATATTACATTATTCGGGAACAGAGAAAGATCCGAGAGAACAAATGATAAAAAACTGGATTAATTGAATCGATTATAGTGTTTATTGCTAATATTAGAATAAATTCCCAAGCACTCAGGAGCCGTGGAAGCGATGTTGAGATATTATCACTGGAAGTTAACCACCCGGGCGCCGGGAGTGGACGATGCCGACATTGTCACAGAACGCCAATCACCGAGGATGTCCATCACTCCGAACAAACGAAAACAGAACACACCGCTTCCTTATATTATCTTACAGGTTTTGTCAAAAAATAAATTTCGAGGGCAGGCAGGCGGGGGCCTAGTCGGACTTCTTGTCCGCGGCGTCAGCCTTGGGCGCCACCTCCTGCTTGGAAGCTTCGTCGAAGTTTCCGACTAGACTGGGGACCTCGTCGTAGTCCTCCGCGAGGGCTTTGGGCGCCCCCGCGCCGGCAGCGAGCTTCTTCAGCTGGTGCAGACCTTCGGGGCCCAGCTGCGTCAGTATGCCCGGCAGCATCTCGGCGATCTGCTTGTTCTCGCCGTGTCCGGTGATCACGAATGTGTTGGCGGCGAGGGACGCCTTCGCCTTGGGATTATTAAAATGAATCACAGTACCGTCGTCTTTGATCATGTTGACCTCCTCGATGCCGGGTATGGGGTTGAGCGATAGCTTCTTTAGAGAGGACTCCAACTTCTTGTCGTCTGTGGCGGCGGTCGCGTGCACAACCTTCTTCTTGCGCCTGGGTGTTCCTTTGCCTCCGATGCGCACATGAGTTTGCAACTTTTTCAGCTTGTCTATATTCATTTTGTGTGTTTTGGCGCAGACCTGCCAACAGAAATAAAAGGCACTTTTAGATAGGGGTTTTTAACAGGGTTTAAGTACAAGAATCTATTATTTGAGCGAAGTATAAATTACACACGTGCTCTCGCGGACCGGTTACTTCAAAGAGAAAATGGTCGCCGTTCTGGGCATTCTGTCCAACCTTTAGAAAAAAAGACGAAATTAAGTTCGTGAATCTGCAATGAAGAAATCTACTACACCGGCTTTTGACACCGGTTTTTATCGGCCGAGCTTAAAGATGTTTCTACTATACAAGAGATGGTATTTTCCCCCTTTGAGAGACTTTTTGCATTTTAGTATTTCTATTGCTTAACAGATGAAAAAAGCATGTATCAAAGTGTCATTTTCCGGAAAAACAATACTTTAAAAAATGGAAAAACGAATTTACTGGGAAATAAAATATTTCCTTAAATCCCGGTATTTTTATATTTTCAAGTCAGCAATAATAATAAGAAAAAGTCACCCTTTAGTTATTTCTTGTTTTATGTCTACTTTTTTTAGTAATTAACTCATATCATATCTAATAATTATTACAATTAGTTAGATAAGCATTACTTTAAAGCTACCAATTTAAAAATGCCACAAATTATGAACTGTCAAATATTCATGTGTGTAACGTTTAATCGACCTAATTGAAATTAGATACCTAACGAACACAAAATAACAATAATTTCCGTCGTACATGAGAAATGCTCTTTTTTTTATTTATTTATGAAAACTAAAAATAAACAATAGGTATGTACAGCTTTAAACAGTAATGATCTTAATCTATTGAACCCCCTAGTTTAGTACAAAACTGATGTCAATGCTAAATAATCCCATTTATATTTGAGTGCCACGGTTTATGTAAATTAAGCAATAAAGTGAGGAAATGGTCGCCATTCTAAGGTAACTCTATTATCTGCCTCCCCTCTCCCAAAACTTGTCTCAGGATATGAACGTGTTAGGAATATTTAAATTTAAAGCTTATTGTCAGCGAAGTTGTCGATTTGGGCTGTAAAATACACCAATCCTTTCATCACAATCTTAAACCGAATTTACAGACGCGAGATTGTTATTTGTAATCCTGTCAAAATGTCCACTAAATTTACTATTACGTTATAATATTTTATATATCCACGATAATTATATTAAATTTGTAGAAAACTGTTTCTATTTTATTGAGTACGCGTGGGTGAATTTTTTTATATCTATAGTCCTTAAAATTTAGTTTGATTAAAATGACAGCTGTCAAACTCATAGCGATGATTACTGATCACTGATCATGTACCGATCAAATCGATTTTATTAGTTTTTTCATGCAAACATGAAACTCTGTTTCCGAAAATTGATAAAAAAAAACGCAAAAACAAGCCTATTATAGTGTGTTTAATACAATTATTCACAAAAAAATAAGACATTTATACTTTTTTCATGAACAATATCAAATCAATTATTTTTTTATTCGATCAATTTACATTGATCGATTTGTCCATCTCTAACGTTTTTGCAAAATGATGTAACCTTGTAAGAACGTTGTTAATAATTAGGTTTACTTTAGTTTTTTTTTAGTTTTAAAGCTGATTTTATATATTTATTTTGATTTACGTGTCAAGCATTGTATTAAAAAAAATAATTGACACGCCAGATACGAATGATTTTTTGTGTGTCAATATAAATAACTCTTCAGACGTTACTACAAAGTTATGTCGTCACTTTTTCTGACAAATGTCATTCTAATAAAGCTTTATTTAAAAGAATATACGTACAATTTGTATTGTGCTTGTAAATCAAGATGTTTTTATTTTTTAAAATACTGATTTATGATTTTTTAAACCCGTTAGGTTTATATAAACATATTATAAGTAGTGACCGACCGGAGTTTCCGTTTCGGTTACGGCCAGTTTCAGCCAGATATTGGCCGAAACTTCAGCTCGGCCGAAACCTGTAGTTGGATGTTTCAGATTACATTATTAGCATCCTCACGCGTCGGACAAGCGTTTTCAACTCTCCGCTCCACTGATTTTTAATATTACAAGCAGACTTTTAAAAAGTGTTATTTTTTTTATTTGTATGAAAGTATCCCAAATTTACAAAACTATTAATTTATAAATAATAGCACTATTAAAGATAAAGACTGTTGTCTATTTTTTCTTTTTGTATTTATTTTTATTTAAGAAAGTAAAACATGAACAGAACATATTAAAGGAAAAATAATGAAATCCGCTACACCCATTAAAATAATTACTTATTGTTTTGCATTGTCTATTTAAAAAAAATAAAAACTAGACTGATTTTTTGATTTGTTGGGTAGTTCTAAGATCTTTCAAAACAAACAAAAAACCATCACGCCGTTTCCCCGTAAAAGTAGGCAGAGAGGATAGAACGCCACATTACTCTGACCCTGATGCATGGGAGCAAAGTATGGACTTCGAAAAACAGGAATGAAAGTAGGCTGAATGCTGCCGAAATGCGATCTCTTAGGCGAACGTGTGGTAAAACTATGTACGATAAATGATAAATGTCGAGATCCGTACGTTATGTAAGGCTGAGATAAGCACTATCGACAAAATCAAGAAAGGAACTCTGCCCTGGTTTGGACATGTAGAGCGAATGGACCGCGAAAGAACGGCTAAGAATATTTACAATGCGAATGTTGATGGATGCAGAAATAGAGGAAGACCGAGAAAGACATGGCATGACCAAATCAAACTCCACCTTGAGGTACTTCAGCGGCAATATGAACCCCTTCCGATTGATGATCTGGTGTTTTGATGCACTGTTGTCTAGCTCGTAAATACGATCCGAACCGAATTATAGTGGTGAATTACATCACAGAACACCCAGGCTTGAGAAAAATCACATTTATTTTTTTGTGTTCTCTCCGGGAATCGAACCCGGAACCATCCGTGTGTGAGTTACGCATCTTGACCACTACACCACGGAGGCCGCCACCCACAGCACTAGAAAAATCTTACGGTTCTTAGAAAATCATCAAAACTGGTCAAATACATAATTAGATTATTGTTTGTAATATGAAAATACGAATGTATTCATTGTTTATCATTTAATAAAGTCAAAATCAATCCAACTGTTGCGTAGATTTAATTATTCACTCTTTTCACCAAAGTGCTATTAAACAACTACACCTTGTTAGTGTAGACATCGTGATTTTAAATTTTCCTACATTGTAATTTTTCAAGTAGTTTTTGAAGTGTTTAAGTCTATTGTATTGTATTTTTTGTTGTCCTGCATTTGTCCATCAATAAATAAAAATGTTAGTAAATGTTGGAATCACGTTAAATTATTGCTACTGCAATATACGTCGGTATCGGCCATTTTATCAAAACGACAAATTCAATAGTTGTCTATGAAAATGTAATCAATTTTGAAAATATAGTTGTTTATGTTTGTTACCCGTAAAATAATTATCTCAACGAGTATGGCGTTACAGTCTCGTGATAACGTAGTGAATATTGAAAGAACTGAATAATAATTGTTGTAATTAAGATATGAGGAAAGAAAATGTGCGGTGGGTCAAATTAAGGTTATCTTCTGTCACATTGCAAACTGAAATGTAAACATCATTCACCAACCCTAAAATTGTTATAATATTTTTATTACAGAAGACGTTTGAACGGGCAGAAAAAGTTTCTTGAAGAAAACAAAAGATACTTATTGTTTACACATGGACAATAGAAAAGATACGACAATATTGTCTTGTTCCAGCTCCGTGAACAGACTTGACCGCGCTGGGCGACAGAACGCTGGGACAATACGAACATTTGGCTGCAGTTCAAACGTGAGCGCTTAGAAAAAAATTTCTAATAAAAATGAACCTTATTAGGATCCACCAAAATCGAATGTTGATTGTTAACGTTAAAATACAAACTATTACATTTATCAAAAACGAGGATCCTCCAATTTTCGGTAGCACTTGCATGATCGTTGAATGCAGCCCACAAAATAAATTGTTTTAATTAAATTACAAATTTAAAAGCTTCAATTAAATTAATTTAACAATAGTATCACTATGTAAAGCGCCCTTGAGGTATTTTATTACGAAAATGGCGCTGTATAAGTTATCCATAATAATAATATAAATAAACAAACTTAGTAACTACGCGTTCGTTTTCGTGTCACTACTTTTAAAAATATTTTACTCTATAGGGCGCGTTTATGTATTGCTAATATGTCAATGATTAAAGGCATTTAAAAAAACATGTTTCACCAAAATAAAAAAAAGTGAATGGAGATATATTGGCCATTCCGTATTCAATAAACTGTCCGATAGGCTAAAAAACGAGTTTTATTTTATTCTATTTATTTATATATAAGCCCAATGGGCATTTTTTACAGGACATATTTATACATAGAAAATTATCATAAAGAAAAGTAGAATGACGCAATGGTATAAAGTAAACTTTGTAGGAGTGGAAGCGGGAGAGAGGAGTTTATAATTTAATTTGATTCAGTGATCGTTTGAAAGAAGACAACTTGTTATCAAAGAAATCTAGACTGGTATGTTTGTTGGCAGACCTAAAAATTCTGGGCATAGGGGAATCAAAACCATAGTTAGTTCTATGGTTATCGGTATGAAAGAGTAAGTTTTGTCCGAGGTTTCTAGTTGGGATATTTAATTTTATTGAGCTCAGTAGTTCAGGCGCATCAAAGAGTGAGTTGAGAATTTTAAATAAGACTAGAAGGTCGGATTTATTTCGACGGTCTTAAAGAGAAGATATGTTTAAGCTAGTTTCTAACTCATTATACGTATATTGGTCTCAGTATAGGCCCAACCTATAGCTATCTTTATCAAAAATCGATGTTGAACTGATTCAATATTAAAAAAAAGTCGAATAGCAAATCCAAATGTGTCGCAATTAAAAAAAAAAAAAAATCTTTTCGAAAGTGATAGTTATTAATTTAATCAATATAGATAGTGTAAAGTCCTTTATTTTTTGTTTCTTATATTATGTTTTCTTACCATTTTGGATTGTATTAACTTTGTATGATATGTATTGTCACAAGGGTTTCTAACTTTTTACTAAGCTCTTTATTGTACCATTTTTAATACAATTTACAAGTTTTAAACAATTATTTTTTTCATACTTACGTACCCTCTCCCTCATTCATTCCCACGCGCACATGTATCCTCTCCCTCATTCATTCACGCATACACACATTCACATACACATGAATACAAACGTCACACAAATACAATTACTAAACTTCTTTTCTTATATATTATATTTACAGTGGATTTTTTTAATTGGCTTTAGTATTGTTAAGATTTTTCTAAATATTTTGTTTATGTAATAGCTGTAAAAAACCCAAATAAAATAAAATAAAATAAAATAAATAAAAAGTTTTCTTTTTCAGGTCCTTTATTAATGATTTTTCATAACTCTTGGGAGTATAATATTTACTTCATGTGTTTTATTAATAACTTTAAAAAATATGTTTTAAATAATTTATTCAGTATAAAGTGGGTTGTTCTAATTAAGAAATTGTGTACTTAATTAACTAATTACGCGCCAAAATGTGTTCCCATAAATCTTTAGCGATATAATCCGGTCACTACCGAATGTTTACAAGCGTTATCGATATCATTTGTACGTTACATTGATAATACGAATCGTATTTTTGGTTCAATGTTTACAGATATATCTACAGTGCCTTAACTTTATTTGAGTATCTTTAATTATTTATTATTATTTCCAAAACTAACAGGCATAACACACAGAACAAATCATTTTTTTAAACATACGAATGAATGGTGAATGATACACAGTGTGTACACGAGTGGCCATTTAAACCAGCCTAGTACAGGTTACACGCTCTTCAAATGCCTACTCAAATATGTTTTCTGAGTGCAGAAAGCAGCCGTGCAACAAATTTAAATCTTTCTAACTCCCTAAGGAGGAAATCCAGCATATCTACAAATATTTGGATGTACTCAAAATACTGTTGATTAAGCTGACTAGTGTAAAAAGAAGTAAAAAACTGTAAAATCGTTTTCAGGATTTCCCAGTAGGTGAAATAATTCAGTCAGATAAATCTCACTCACATCGATAAAGCTTTCAGTTCTTTTACATCACAAAAACCAGCAGATGGAAGAGCTGAGGAAATACGGATGGTAGAATATAGATAGAATGTTGAATGTTACACAGTGTGTAAAAAGGCTACTTAAACCAGCCAATTACAAATTGCGAGCCCTGTAAATGCCTAGACTTCTATATTACCTTCTCTAAAATGTTCTTCATCTCTGTTGTAATATGTTAATATTTGTTTACAGTATGTTCGAAGACGGCAGATAAAATAATGCCCTTTTAACGGTTTTTGGATGGTCTTAGATCCATTAAAAGACAATAAAAAAAAAACCAAGATCAAAATGATGAAAATGACGTAATATCTCTGTTTCAATAATCCAAGGAGAAAATATGGGAAAACGTTTGAATGAAGAGAACTCAGATCACGCATCCTCTTAAGATCGGGCAAAATGATATATAATTACGATTCGAAAATATGTAAAATTATTTTACTTAATTGTTTTATATTTTATAATCATTGTTTTAGAAATGTTTCGCGACACATCACGTGATTGTAATTTTTAAATACGCATCAATTTAAGGTGGGTGATTATAATATTTCTATCATGGTACTTAATGATGTCAAGGGTTATTCATTATCACTGTTTTATTAATGGGTCTATTGATATATTTATTGATGTTTTTGTGTAATTAGGTGTCATATCTAAACATAAATATGAACACCACATAATTTTAATAGTATTGCAAGACTTATCATCTTACCTACACGTAACAAAAATGATCAAGATACACCACTATTGGTGTCTACATTTAAGCTAGGGTTTCCTAGGACAGCAGTGCCCGTATTTTAACGGCCGTAGTGAAAAGTGGTTTCCTATAAAAATAGTGTTGATAACACCGTTAAAAAATAAAACCACTCTCTAGTCACCGCTACGACGCCGACGGCTGCCTACCGCATCACCGTTCACTACGGCCGTTAAGATACGGGCACCGCTGTCCTAGGAAACCCTAGCTTAAGGACGAGATACACTGCTATTGGTGTCTGTATTAGGAGCGAGAAAGGGAATGAATAAAAACTGTATTTTTTTTATTTGTTATTTATTTATGAACGATTTGTAATTTATTTATGAACTATGAAATATTATCATCTGTGTCTAGTATACGAGATTTGGGTATTATACTTGACACTAAACTTTCTTTTACAATTCACATTGAACATGTCATCAATAAATCCTTAAAACTTCTTGGATTTATTAACAGAAACACAGCTGACTTCAAAAATATCAATATCCTTAAAAATCTCTTCTGTTCCCTAGTTCGCCCGCACCTAGAGTGTTCCTCTGTTATCCGGTCTCCATATTATGATGTTCACATCAAGAATATTGAATCAGTTCAACATCGATTTTTGAGAAAGATAGGCTGGAGGTTGGGCTTATCCTGAGACCTATATACGTATAATGAGTTAGAAACTACCTTGAATATATCTTCTCTTTAAGGCCGTCAAAATAAATCCGACCTTATAGTCCTATTTAAAATTCTCAACTCACTTTTTGATGCGTCTGAAGTACTGAGCTCAATAAAATTAAATATCCCAACTAGAAACCTCAGACAAAACTTACTCTTTCATACCGATAACCATAGAACTAACTATGATTTTCATTCCCCTATGCCCAGAATTCTTAGGTCTGTCAACAAACATACCCGTCTTGATTTCTTTGATAACAAGTTGTCTTCTTTCAAACGATCACTGAATCAAATTAAATTATAAACACCTCTCTCCCGCTTCCATTCCCACAAAGTCTATTATAAACCATTGAGTATTTTTAATTTTTTTATAATAATTTTCTATGCATAAATGTATTCATAAAAATGCCCGCTGAGCGTATATATAAATTAATAAATAAATTTTATTTTAAACCTTTACAGATTACATCAATTAAAGAAAATCCTTTTTCTTTTTTAAATTCACATTCAATTGTTAATGATAATACTATTTTTATGATCTTTTGTAAAGGTTGTCTGAGTCTTTTGTTTAGTTTTGTCTGATAGTTTATTGTATAATTTCAGTCCCCGGTTTATTAGTCTCGACTGCTCTTGTCTCGTTTGAAAATGTTGCATATCGTCTGCTTAGAGGTAAAAGTCATTGTTTGCATAAATCATGTTTTTGAGATAACGAGGTTCAAATATTTTTACATTTTCTCAAATATTTGACTTATTTTTTAATGAATTAAAATATTCTTTTTTTCAGCAAGTAAATATTTGTATTTAAATCTTTGTTAATTTTTACCATATTTTAGTTTTGTTTTTGCTTTAAAATTGAAAAATCACAATGAATTAATTTTACCTGCCAGGAAAAAAGTGACCTTTGTCAATAAATGATATTAATTATTGAATGGCCAATGGCCCGCTAGATAGCCCATCCTTGTAGCTTTCTCTTTCTATTGCGCTGATAGTTGAGATAAAGCGATATTCCCCCGCTTGTCCCCACTTACCCCCCACCCTAAAGATGGCGTTTAGAGAGCCATTATCAGGAGGAAGCAATATATGCATCTTAAACCATTGGCAAGTAAAATTCATTAAGTCATTTATTGACTTTTACCTCCAAAATTTTTATCGATTTCAACAAGTAAAAATCATCATTAATTTTACATATCACAAAAATTCGAAATAATGTAATTAATGATTTTTGTGTGATTTTATTTTATTGTATGGCCACTTTAGGCAGATAATGACTTTTACATATCATACATTGAATGTAGATAATGAATTTTGTACATTCAACTCATTTTTGCTCAATATTGCAAATAACAAGTCTCTAAGCAGAGGATATGATATTATTCTGATATTTTCGTATTGTGACCATGTTTACTACAATTTTTTAGATGTTTTAGTTCTTAGTTTACAATTACATTTACATTTAGTTTCGGAAAGCACATATCTTGGTAGTAAACAAATGTATTCAAGAGTGAATTTTTCCACACTTCCTCTTTTCAAAATAGATGGTACAGAAATTCCATTCATGACTTCAGTAAAAAACTTAGGTATTATCATTCATAAGCATTTAAGGTGGCACGATCTGGTTAACGAAGTTAGTCGTAAACTTTATAGCAGTTTGCACTCACTTAAAAGATTACAGAATTTCTTGCCAATTATTAATGTTAAGCAAACATTAGTCCAGAGCTTAGTTCTTCCACTCCTTGACTACGGGGATGTATAATACCCAGATGTTAACTCTGAATTATTGCTTGATAAGTTAGAACGATTGCAGAATTTATGTATTCGTTATATCTTATTTCTTCGCACATTTGACCACATAAGCGAGTATCGCACGCAAATACACTGGCCCAGTATCAGGCATAGAAAAAACATTCACATTCTATCACTTCTTCACAATATTTTAAATAATCCCACTTCGCCTGTTTATCTGAGAGAGTTCATCCAACCTCTTTCACAACACGGACTATCTCTTTGTTCTAGTAACGAGAGAACCCTTTTAATACCCTGTCATCGCTCTAATTTTCTTGCATCCTCTTTCACAGTAGTAGCCACTCGATTGTGGAATAATCTACCTACTAATGTTAGAAACGCCCCTTCTTTATTTACATTTAAGTCAAGATTAAAATTTCACTATCTAAATATTTAAATTGTTCCTTTATCCTTCTACTTTCCTTCCCATCCCCTCTCCTCTCTTCATAGTATAGTGTTAATATTTTTTTATAAATATATATTTTTTTGTTAGTCTTTGCTTTTGCTTTTTGTATAAAATTGTAAGATTCAATCTGTCAATGTATTTAAAATTTTCTCAAACTAAACTGTTTGGTTAGGTAGGAAGAAATTCCCTTAAGGCAATATGCCCGTCTTTATATGTATATTTATTGTATATGTATATAAAGTGTCAAATAAATAAATCTTTCCATCTGCAGATAATCTCATAACTAAGGGTTTTATTGATAAATTTAATCATTTTATTACACAAAGTAATTGACAATTCAATAAATAATATATTACTCGTATGTATAAGTAGTGATAAACGCTAAGTGATTCTCCCTTTTCGTTTTTACGTGAAAATCATCTTAAACCATTTGCGCCCAAAAAAAAAAAGTTCTAAAAGGTAAACGTTTTCCTCAAAACGGAAATGGGATCGATGAAAAAAGTAACAAAAAATTACCCAGTTTGTCTAATTGGACAGAAACACAAAGGAAAAAGTTCAGTGCCATGGGAAATTGGGTAAAAAAAATGTGTTCTTCCGTGCGGTAAAAATTAGAAAATGCTTAAATTTTTTTTTTTTAATAAAATACAACTACTTTAAACGACGTCACTGGTTCTTCCAAATCAACCCGATTTGTGATAGATTTCCGGTTTACGGGAAGCCAATTTACCAATCAGCAGAACTTACCAAAAAGAGTTCTCAACAAGCTTGTTACAAAACTTTAAAAATCATAACGCTGACAACACGATAGTTAACCTTTTTTTTAATGCTTGCCTAATTTGATGGTTATCAATAAAGAAAAAAAACTGGAGCTTCTTATTGTTATTTTTTTTTTGTGGAGCAACTTTCCCTTAGACATTCAAGGTGGATTTTAATCTTATTAGTAATAAAATAGTTTAATAATTAAAGTTATCATTTACACTCTGTTACAAATAATTGTCACTCAATATCTCACATATTTTATGACAGCGAAAAATATTTATATTTCAGTGTTGTATAAAAAGTTCACAGATGGCAGTAGTCGTCACAGTATAGTGTGATCACATTATTGATTTCATTACGTTTTTTGCAGGTAATAAATAAATGTACAATAAACTAAATTCACACTTTTCTTCAGAATCTAATATATTAATAAATCAATGTATAATAAATTAAATTCACACTTTTCTTCATAATCTAATAAAATAATTAATAAATGTTAAATAAACTAAATTCACGTTTTTCTTCAAAATATAATTAACTAATAAATACATGTCTAATAAACTGAATAATTTTTTTCCTTCATAATCTAATAAATAAATAAATTAATATATAAGAAACTAAATTTCCACTTTTCATCACAATCGAATAAAATAATAAATAAACGTTTGATAAAAATGCACACATTTCTTCACCACCAAAAAAAAAATTACACCTTTCTTCATAATCTAATAAAAAAGTCAAAAATATAATTAAGTGATAATTAGAACATTCTACAGAACATAATTTTATTGGTTAACCATTGAAAAAAAAATCTTTCGACCTCAGTTGAAAAAAAAAACGTTATAAACACACCCTCAAGTCACATAAGTTTACAGTATGAAAAATATATCCTAAAGCTTTCATCCACTGAGTTCCCATTGAGCGCTAATACGATTTTAACTGTCGTTTTATTGCGAACTTCCTCCCTCCCCTTTCCAAACTACCCCCGAACAAATAAATGGCCAAATCTACAACACGGGGTAATGGGGTGTGTGCACGCCACTGCCCAATAAAATATACACGGTAATAAAATCATTACTTGCACCCTTTGAGTGGGGCCTACCCTACCCCTGAACGAAGGGGAGGATGGCTGTACTGAATTGGTTACAACCCTTGGATTTATAGGTATGTAGAATTGGTGGATAAATCGTAAGGGATGAAAACGGTTTCATTTTATTTATTATTTATTTCAACAGTAGATAGAAAATACTCCTGGATGTATTACTTATTGAGTTGGCGTTTATTTTGTAAAACTCCAAATTAGAATCTTAATTTTAAAGTCTAACAATGATGTAGATCAACTAATTTAACTTCAACAATGTTTGAGTATGTCCAAATGCTTGCAGACTGGCTGGATTTCCTCTCTACCTCTTTTATTATTATTTTTTTATTTATTTATTAACAACAAATTAAAATACAATATTACAACTAAATACAATTTTTTACATTGATCAAATACATATATTTACATTAACGTTTCCCATTGCGTAAAAGAAATAAACAACTCTTGTGTACATAATAGGGAGTTACGTCTTACAATACATTATTTTATTTTAATCAATAATATTTTTTTAAAAACATAAATAAATTACAAAAAAGATATTAACGATGTTTTCAATCAGTGTTACATAAAGAAGAATTATAGATGTAATTTTTTACTTCTTTCTTAAATATATTGTATTCCTGACTGTACTTTTTGTTATCTTTGTTCATTTCATTTAAGAAAAATATTCCTCTGTAAGTATAATGATGTTGTGCAGTAGTTATTTTTAATTTAGGAATTAAGATATTACCACCTGTTCTAGGTCGCGTACTTACGTTTTAAGACCTAGAAATACTACTATTTATTTAATCTTTATGTATTTGAAGCAAACAATTCTTTTAACATACCAATTTTCTATATAAAACCTTAAATATTTTAAATAATTGAACAGTGGGAAAAGTACTTTTACTTCACAAAAGTCAACAGATGGAAGAGTTGAGGAAGTATGGATATTCAAACATGGGCAGAATGGTGAATGTTACGCGGTGTTTAAAGTGGCCACTTAAACCAGCCAATGACAGGTCATAAGCCCTGTAAATGCCTAGACTTCCATATTCCCTTCTCAAAAATGTTTTACCTCTCTGTTGAAATTAATTTAATTTAACTTATTTAAATTTTTTTAAAACAAAGAATAAGACAATTAATTCTCCTTATTACGAAAGTGTTCGTTTATTCGTTTAATTCAAAATAAGTTTTAATAAAATGATAAAATTAATGCAAAGTATACAATTGTAGGCACTTTAAGAGATGATCGGATTGTCCATGTAAGTATCAATCTACAGTTCAAACAGCTTTCATGCTTCTATAGAAAATTAGAAAAAAACGTCGGCACCCAATACCGATAATAAACTAGTTTTTAATATTGACAAATGCATGGCGATGTGTTTCACTAGAAATTATCATACCACAGATGGTGTTTCTTTGAAGCATAGCTCGGAAACCAAGGGCCTGGGAGTGACGTTTGATACTTCATTAACGTTTCATAGTCACATTGTCAATGTGAGTCATCCAACTTCCAAGATGTTGGAATTTGTGATACATAGTTCTAAACACTTCGCAAAATTGAATACCATCAAACTTTCATATAGAATTTTAGCGCATAGCATTCGGAGAGTAATGCGGTGGTGTGGGGGCTGAAGAATCCACTTACTCACTAATGGTTGAGAGAACACAAAAGAAGTTACTTCGTTACCTCTACACGAGAGAGTATGGATACTACCCATTGCAATACCCATCATTGTTCCTTTTAGGTATGTTTGGTGTCACAAGTTAGCAGGTTAGAAGGAGCATTGCTTTGCTTATGATAGCTTTTAAACTTCTGAACGGGTTAATTTACAATCACAACATTTTGGAGCGCATAAAATTACATGTACCGAGGAATTATTTAAGAACTAGGCAACACAGACCATTTTTTCTTCCAGAATTCAGGACAAATTTTCCGTTGTTGATGCCTGTAGGGAGAATGATTAGTCTGTTAAACAGCCTACCGAGGGAGGTGATTTATTTTCCTTGCTGGGATTACCAGTTTTAGACTCTTCCTCTCTAACCATGTATCAAAACGTGTATTACTATTGTTTATATGGACCTTAATAATCTATTGTATTTTTTCATATTATGTTTCTGTAGATACCTAATTATATAATAATAAAGTAGCGCCATTATCCTTACTGCGCAACTTAGAAAGAGTCAACAATTTCATTTATCTACGTTCTCTCATCAGCGATGGCGGTGGGTGTGAAGGTGAAATACGGCGACGTGTTGGTATTGCCAAAAGTGCTATGAGTCGGCTGGTGAAGATCTGGAAGAATCGCAGTATAACCATTAACACCAAAAAGAGACTGGTGAAGGCCTTGATTTTCTCAGTGTTCATGTACGGTGTGAAGTGTTGGACACTGAGGGAATCTGAAAAGAAAAAAATCGAAGCTTTCGAAATGTGGTGTTGGCGGCGAATGCTGCGGATTCCGTGGATGGCCAGACGTACGAATCCATCTATTCTTCAGGAACTGGACATAGGAGAAAGACTAATATCCATGTGCGAGAAAAGAATCCTGCAGTTCTTTGGGCATATTTCCAGGGCAATCACGATATAACTTTTTTATGGTACAATACCTAAGAGTAGTAGAGTATTGAGTCGAAAATTACAATGGGAAGTTTACATATTGTCTATAAAGGAAAACAGATGTAAAATAGATTTTTTAAATAAAATATTATACAGGTTCAATAAAGAAGTTTATTGTTTTTTTTTTAATATTTGTTAATAGACCATCAAACTAAGTCATTTTTTTTAATGTATCGTATTATTATCGCCATGATTTTTAAAAGTTTTGTAATTTTGAAATTACTCAGCATGTGACGTCACAAGCGTTATTCTAGTAACGTCCTTCAGAGTGGTTTGTTTTATTAAAACTTTTTTTTTTTTTTTTTTACATTTTCATGAAACTTCACCGAACAATTTAATACTTTAATTTTTACCGCTCATAAGAATACATTAGTAATATCGAATTTCCTATTGGGCTGAATTTCCACAGTAGGCAAACTTAAAATATTGTTGATTACATGTATTTTAAGGCAACAGGGGTCGCCCCTAGCTGAGGGTAGATTAGCCGGTTATTCGGTTTTAGTACTCGGTAAAAGGGTAGATTATATCTTAGTGGTAAAGAGCATGCCGTTTATGAATATAATCTGATTTCTAGCGAGTTACACCAACAGTTCGGAAAAACCAGGAAAATTATGCATAATTTGTTGAATTCTTTGTATCTAACTAGAATCAAACGCTGAATTTAAAGACAAAAAATGAACGTTTAAATAAACAGGT
Source organism: Micrasema longulum (assembly GCF_059751315.1). Classification (NCBI taxonomy): domain Eukaryota; kingdom Metazoa; phylum Arthropoda; class Insecta; order Trichoptera; family Brachycentridae; genus Micrasema; species Micrasema longulum. The sequence goes on from NW_028278438.1 coordinate 182,369, forward strand.
GATAGAGAAGATATTCAATACTTTTGTACTACAAATTCAAGAAACACTTCATCATAATTATTGAATCCTTTTAAAAAAATATTGAAAAACCCAGGTTTTCGAGAAAACTGAAATCTTCGAACCACCGTATCTCTAAACTACACTATTAGCACATACTATAACTCAAGGTGTGAATTTATGTGCCAGTCTAGGCCCGAAATTTTGATAGGAAGCTAAGAACGTCATACCATGACGGTATAGTTGAAGATTTGAAGATTGAAATTAAGAAATAAATTCTCTCAAGCGATGACGAAAATACACTACCCCCCCTTCAAGTTCTGGGTATATATATATATATATATATGCGCCATTTTTGTGAAAATCACCTCAAGAGCGCTGTACAATTAATAAATATCCCAGTACGTCTTGCAGCTACAGAGCGCACAGACGGTTGGGATTCTAGTTCCTCGTTTTCAATTAAGATCAATAAAAAATTATAACAGATAGGAGGTAGATTACAGGACGTCTACAGAGCGCATAGACAGTTAAAAATTTAGCCCCCATTTACACATTTTAAAAATTGACAAATAAATTTAGTGTGTTAATGATACTAAAAAAAAATGAAAATAATATGAATAATAAAAAGGAGTAAGATTACAACACGTCTTGCAGCTACTAAGCGCATAGACGATTGGAATTCTAGACCCCATTTACAAAATTTAGGTATTTTAAAGTTGATATATGAAAACTAGATAACCAATCATCGTGCAGCTACAAAGCGTATGGACGAGTGGAATTCTAGCAAAATTAGAATAATATCAATAAATTTACAAAAAAATAGAGCATAGTAGTAAGTTTGTCACAAGTGTTCATGCCAAGAAGTAAGCAATAAAAAACTAAATAAATAAACCACTGTATCAACTCCATGGTTAACAAAGGGAGATAGATGTCCGAAGAGAATTTTTTGTAGACAGTAGGTAGATACCGTCACCATGTGGCCCACTGGCTGCTGGAGAATTTCTGGAAACGCACGTGTGTAGACTGGGGGATAGGTACATGGATACGTAACAAGGGGAATCTACGCACTAACGTGACACCGCTTCATTGTGATGTTATAGTAGAAGATAAATTCTCCCGAGCGATTACAAAGATACACTACCGACCCCCCCCCTTCAAGTTTTGATGTACGTACATCGGTCTGTACTGACAGGTCTAGTACCCATCGATACTATATATTATCTACGCATTAAATGTTACAAAAAAATATACCATCCAGCAATTTTTCCCTTGATTACTATTTATTTAAACTTTTAATCGTTCTGAGGTTGGCATTTGTTTCTTAAAATCCTATTAAAAATATGAGAGAGAAATAAGTAAAATTTAAAGTCGAATTGAATTCTCACATTTCTGTCAGTTTTGAAAACGAACGCCTAGAAGAACAAATAATGTGGCAAGATTCTGCCCTATTAACATATAAGAGCATCTAGGCGTAAAAATATTGCCACTGTAAAAAAAATGTAGTTATTATTTTTTTCAATCTTTTTTTCCATCTTTCTGTGTGAACTGCATAGGGACATTTTTGTGGTCGCTCGGTAGATAAATACAGAAGATCGTTAAATATACCGTCTTGGTAACTGTCAAAAGTCATATAAAAATCATGTTCTAGGGAGCGTTTTGTGCTTGAATTGGGGATTATTTGAGTCTACAATCGCTTTAAAGTGGCTACTTTTTATCACAGAAGCCTATTTAAAATATAAATGAGAACTACGTATTTTAAATTTTAATTAAGTAAGGAAAGCGGACTAAATCTTCGGGGTCATTCATCGGTTGGATTCAATCATATGATGTCGAGATGACAATTTGGTAGAACATACCGAGGTAGATAGAGATAGTACAGATGTTAAGTATACTGTCTCGGTATGTACCGAAGAAGATAGCTTTTATAATCACCTCTTGCATCGTAGGCAAACGCGCAGGCTATTTTACCACGAGTCGGACATACTTAAAGGAAAACTCCAATCATCCGGATAAATGAGTGCCAGATTTTATCGCTTTTGAAATAATACAGCAAATTGGAATCAGATTAAAAAATTACTTAAACACGCTCAACAAATTAATATCACAATTAAATTGAAAATGAAAAACTTTTTCCTTATTTTTTATTTCCAACTGTGGATATTTAATTTATTTATTATTCTACACTATTTAAATATACAATATATATACATATAAGGGCGGGCATATTGCCTTAAGGAAATTTCTTCCTACCTACCCAAACCATTCAGTTTGAGAAAATTATAAGTACATGGACATATTGAATCTTATAATATTATACAAAATTAAAAACAAAAATTAACTATTAAGGATTTTTGGCAATCCGGATGACCGCAGTTCAAATAAACGGAGTTCTATTGTAAATACTAAAAATGTTGCGTCTTAGCAAGTTGAGAACTTATACCTCAAGTAATATCATATTCAAGACCCGCCCACTTTTAAGTTTTATTCATATTTATGATGCTAGTTCCTGATAGCATTTTCAATTAAGTCATCTTTTGGCCAAATTGGTATTCGTTGTCGAAATAATGTATAATTCCGGTGGCGTGAGGTTATTTTAGTTCGAAAACCACCCTCTGACCAGCTACGGGTATTAATTTACGACTCTCGCATAATTTTAGGGCATTAATGTACCGAATTTAAAGCAGGTTCAAATTATAGAGAATTATTGCCGAGTGAATTAAGGATATGAATCTATTTATTTTGTTGTATAGAAAGCTGTGGAAGAACACTTAACACTTTGTATCCCGGAGCCGTGTAAACACGTGATTATATAACTATGCGTTAAGTCCCGGTCCCGTGTTTTCACGTGGTTTACCAACTGTCTAAAAAAGTGACTTTTATTAGTACTTTTTCGCTGCTGGTAAACCACGTGAAAACACGGGACCGGGACACAAAGCGTAGTTATTATAATCATATGTTTACACTGCAACTGCTTTGAGATAAAAAACACAAAAAAGGAGTGAGACACTTTATATGAGCGAACATTTATTTATTCATATTTTTCGCTAACAAACTATAATTAATAATAAAAATAATGTGACCTCACTGGGGTTTCCGTGCCTAGGACACTTAACAATTTAGTTTTTTGAAATTACATTTGAGAATAAACAAAGTAGACTAACATAAAAAACAAACATAATTAACAAATATTCAGACAGTTTTAAAAACAAGGTATTTATGTACATCTATATTATTTATATTACAAAACACACAATGAAAATAACAAAAACCTAACATAAGCTATACAGTTGTGGAGCAGTTGATTCAGTATTGGTATGGGCGAATGAGACAATCCATTTTACTTCTACCTAGCTCCACTATCTATTTTTTAATAGCCTTTTTAAACATTTTCTCATTACTAATTGCTTTAATAGATAGTGGAAGTAGGTTATAGATTTTAATTGAATAATACTCAAAATCCCTTTGCCCGAAAGTGGTATTAGTTTGTATTTGTTTAAGTTGTCTATGTGTTGAGGATCTAGTGATTTTATTATTTGCAATGTGTGGCTCTCCATAAAGGCCAATGTCGGCAAAACTATCATACAAAAATGTTTTATGAAATTACTTTTAATAAATATGAGAAGTGTCAATTAATTAAATCCAGTATTTTCATAATTATGACACTTTTGAGAAACCCTTCACAAAGCATGAAATTTCACAAAAATGGGCCGAGCACAGGATAAATTCTATGTGTATTCGGCCGGTACTCAAAGTGTTAAAATTCATTCGCAACGAAGACGAATTAATCCTTTGCGATTCTACAAATTTGTCCTCGTACAAAATAAATAACTCACGTCTCTTACACAGGAATGCATTTGATGTAACTAATCACTGTCGGTACATATTTGGTCATTTTCTGCCATTTTTAAGTAATAAGTTCTAAAAAATAACTTCGGGGGATCAGTTTTACATAGAGCTGTGACCCGTTTGTTTGAAATGACTACTCCTTTAACAAGCCTTTATTACAATTGAACGTAGGTATACAGAAAGAAGCCAGCCATACGCTAAAGTTAAATCTCGAGAAGATTGCTTCATGATTCAAGACGCTCTTAATCGTCCGACTGACTATTGTATTGAAAATAAACTGTTTTTAAATATATAGAAATGTGTCTATGTTACATTCACAAGGAAAAGAAAAATTCTTAATTTTGATTACAAATTAAACAATAATGTACCAATGAGAAAGCACGAAATTAAAGATCTTGGGATTGTTTTAGACTCAAAACAACTTTTTGAATCGCATATCAATAAAATTACCTCCAAAGTATTGAGCATGTTAGGTTTCATAATTTGAATGAGTAAACACTTTGATAATCCAAAGGCCCTAATTTCATTATATTATACATTTGTCAGAACTACTTAGTTTAATAACAATACATGTGCCAGCCAGGATTTGTACACGGTACCACCTGTTTCATGTACCAATAAGTAAAACATCGTATGTTAAAAATGCTTTTTTTCGTAGGACTTTTTCAGTGTACAATACAAAATTTTAAAATAAAGATTACATAAACATCACTCTGTCAGATCTAAAACTTACACTAAAAATGCATTATGTAACTAAGTAGACATTATAATAATAAATATGTACATCTCCCTTCCCCTCCTTATCCTCTCTTCAAGCATTCTTGTCCTAATTCCGCCCAATTTACAGTAACTTAATCTTCTTAAAATAAATATAAAAAAATCTTTGATTATTGAAAAATATTTACGAGTACATGAAAATAACATTTTTATATGGATAAATTATATGTATTTATTTGATATGTAATATATTTTCTTTACTAACTTTGTATACTATGTGGAAATCTGTTATTAGTTCTGAGTTTAAACACTATATCTGTTTGTTTACTATACATATGTTTGTAGAACTGTTGATTTCCCAAATAAAATAAATATATATATATGGAAAAGTGAAACTGAGATAGTAGCACTTTTATAAAAAGAGTGGATTATCAAATATATACAAGAGTTAGAGTGTTTTTTTACTTTGATAAATGATAAATAATGCACACATTTTTTTTATACAAAAAATAATTAAAATACGTATTTAGCAAATTTAAATAATTTTCAAAGTCTGGCTGACCACCCAACGTAAGATGTGCATTTTGCAGAAAACATCCAGCCCTTGTAAAACTCGCACTTAATTATAAAGAATCACTTAATTCATTTGAGGGTATTAGAAGCAAACTTTGAAATCTCCATTGAAGAAGTTACTGAGATATTTGCGAGAAACTTTCAAATAAAGAATAGTGAGATTTCTAATTATGCTTTCTGTAGATATGAATTGAAATTTTCGATTTACTTTGGTTTATTTTTTATCTTGTTTTGATTACATTTATGAGCACACACTATTTATACATGTGCTTAATTTTTTTCTTATATTTAAAATATATTCAAGTAAATTGCTATTCTTTAATTTTTATTGTATTATTTTACTCTATTTTCTTACTTTAAAAATATACATAGATTTTTCTTTAAACTATTTTTTATGTTTATTCATTTATTATTATTTATTTTTTTAAATAAATATTTGCGTTCTTATGATTTCCCCAAATATTTAATTTTTAGGGCCATTTTCAACGATTTATAAATAACTCACTATTAGGAAATGGAAATAAAGTTTGAGTAGAGTGGGATTCGAACTACGGACCATTGGTCCGTAAATCCGAGACACTAGCCACAGGACCACAACCCGATTCAATTATTATTTTAAACGTTACAGTTTATGTCTGTACTCTTTTTATTTGATTATTAGTTAAAACTAATGTCTGAGCACCCAATCACAAACTATTATTTAATTGTGTATTAGGAAAAATATATTTTAATACTTTGTTTTCTTTATTTATTTATTTATTTAATTTTACAATACGCCCAAGGGGCATTTACAAAAAATATACAGTTAAGTACAAACATAGTGCGTAAAAATTTAAAAGATAAACAATGCTTTTTTGTATACATTTAGAAACAATAAGAAGCATACTGGCCATGCAAAATAAAAAGTGAAACTTTACATAGTAAAAAAGAAAAAAATAATTTTATATGGATATAATAAAAGTAATTGAATTAAAAAGCAAATTGTAAATAACTTGTAAAGAATTCAAACAAAAAAATAAATACATTTTCATATACTTATAAGTATAAAAAAATGGTATCAACAAATTATTGTTAAAAACAAATAATGAAAATTAGTTAACAGTAAGTATATATGTGAAAATAATATAATATACGATACATAAAAATATTTGATAAATTAATATCAGAAAGAGATAAGATAATAATAATACACATCAAAAACAGAGAAAGAATTGTATGAAAAAGAAAGTTTTATTACGACATTAATAATTTGTTTCAAACAGTGCATTATTTATAATGTATTAATATTGTAATAATGCGTATATTTTATCAAATAAAGACTAACTCAATGGAGAATAAGTTTGCGGTGTCAAGTAGTTTAATTAAAATCTGTTTTTACATGCTTTAGAGACGGTTTTGAATTACGCTATTATTTAGGAACGTAGTTTTTTATTTATAGTTTATTTTTGCATCAATAACTAATTTTCCGTTTTTGGTGGAGAATTATTAATATTTTATTTAAATTGACTGCCATTTGTCATATATACCTAACCTACTATATACAGTGGCACCTCTTTGTTTGCTTCTCGCATCGCATTTTTTTTTTAAAATAAATAATTTAATAAGGTATTAAAAGCGTTTTGGTGAGATTTTAAGCCTGGTTGATTACACAACCTAAAATATGCATTTGGCAGAAAACAGCCGAATTTTATATTAAATGATACATTATTCAAACTTTGAATGTGCGAGGTGACATTTTGTATCAAAACGTGTTTGTTTATTATAGGTATTTTTAAATTAATACATTTTAAAAATTATTATACTTTTGTATTTACCTGGATTTCTGGAGGCATTAATCTTCCTATCGGCATCTAAATCGTAAGATTTTCAAGTTCTGTGGGTGTTTTCTGCAAATGGAGAATTGCCGTTTTTGTAATCAAGAAGGTGATTATCACAGTTTTTTGTATGAAAGCAGCCTGGCTGTTTTTTAGCAAAACATAGAATTGACCTTACTGCACCCGATAACGCTAATATTACACTTTTTCAAAATTGTGGAAAGGCTGCTTTCTGCATAACTACAGTCAACTGTGATAGCAAATGTAAGTTTTTTTTTTCAAATTCGGGTTTTTCATTTATAATAATGAACATATCATATTGAAAAAAAAAATTACATTGCTATTCCTTGACTGTTCAAATTTGTAGCATGATTTTTTCACATAAAGATTTTTCGAGCTATAAATAACATAAATAAAAACTGTTCTGAATTTGTCAAGTTTTTGTATATAAGGACTGGATTCAACCCCCTAGGGAGCTGTTAATATTAACATACACAATAGAATTGAAGAACATTTTAGAGAAGGTAATTTAGAAGTCTAGGCATCCACAGGGCTTATGACCTGTCATAACATGAAAGTAGATGATCGTCAAACGCTTCATGGGCCAGTCCAGCGACTGACTTATTTTATTGTTAAAACACTTATGCATACGAGTCGATTATTTTCATTTTGTTTCTGTTGTTGAGTATTATTCTATTTTAGGGTCGTTATTTAATCATGATTTTTTAAATGACAGATGGTGTCAAATACTAATCAACTTGTTCTTACTAAGTGTGACACTACTAAACATCTGTTTTTAGTTCCTAGGGACCCCGAGGACCAAAAGGACCTCCAACGTAGACGGATAATAATAATATATAATCCTGGCAATATTTCAAGTGTCAATCCCATAATGCGGCTGGCTTTGAAGGGTTTTTTCTGACTCAGTTACAAGAATTTAGAAAACGGATAATTCGATTGATAGATTAAGTGTTTAAAAGGGTTCTTGGCCACCTATGAATGAAGTAATTACGTAAGTATTATAATATTTTTATTATATGTACGGGCGTATGAAGAATAAGGACATGTAGGTGCGAAGGTTTTCACGGGCACTGTTATCAATATGTTTCTTTTTTGGGTGATACCGTGTGTGTTGGATTTGTTCCGACGTTTCGGCTACCATTGCAGGAGCCATCTTCAGGGTAAACTAAGTGTTTTAGAGAAAAAAGTGTGTGTTTAACTACTAGTAATTTGTATCGTGTCGCAATCGGCAGTAGGCACATTTCTATTCATTTTTGTAGTATGTAGTGCTGGGAACCATGTTGAGTTTAATTTAAGCCCGACGTCTTTGTTTATGTTATTTGGGTGTCTGTGTATTTCAATTGCCTCTTTTATTATTCGTGCACTGTAATTACTGGGTTTATGCAAAAATTTCGGTTGAAATGCGAAAAAATGTTCGGTGTCTGTAAAGTGTTCCGCTATTGCAGATTTGTCAGGATGCCCAAGTTTACACGCTCTTTTGTGTTCGTCAATCCTTTTCTTTGCTGTGCGCCCTGTTTGTTCTATGTACACTTTATCACATCCTTGGCAACATAGATTAAAAAACAGCTTCCGATTCCAGGGGATTCTTATCTTTTGGGCTCAATAAATGGTTCTTTATTTTTCCTACACTTTATAGACATCGGACATTTTTTCACACTTGAAACGAAAATTTTGCATAAACCTAGTAATTAAAGTGCACGAATAAAAAAAGATGCAATTGTAATTGTATTTCAATACACAGACACCCGAATAACATAAAAAAAGAAGACGGGCTTAAATTAAACTCAACATGGTTTCCAGCACTACATACTACAAAAATGAATAGAAATGTGTCTACTGCCGACTGTGACACGGTACAAATTACTAGTGCTTAAACACACACTTTGTTCTACTAAGTACTCAGTTTACCCTGAAGATTGCTCCTGCAATGGTAGCTGAAACGTCGGAACAAATCCAACATACACGATATCACCAAAAAAAGAAACATATTGATAAAGACATGTTTGTAAAATAGAACCAGAACCCAGGCCCCCAATAACAATGGGAAGTTCACTGAGTTATCTTCAACTATCTATAATAATAATAATAAAATTAACAATAAAAATTGGATTAATATTCATATTATTATGATATTTTTTATTTCAGTAAAATGGCTAAATAGTGTAAAACAAAAAATTATCAATATTTATTTCACGATTTTGAGATACCTTAAATATATTTTTTTAAGAAAACCTTTCTGAAAACTTGTAAGGAAAGATAGAAAGAAATATAAAAAAAATAAATAACTTTTCCATACATGAAATATATATTTTTTTTCTTATATTATGTATATCCTTATGGCGGTCTTAGGATTTCCAGACATCGCTCGAACAGGGGTGAATGGATTAGCCCTGTAGTGGCTTGGAGAAGCGTGTTGTAGGAGTTTTTCTTTTTATAAGTTAAATAGAATTTTCTGTTCGAAATCGTGTTTATATATATTTGTGTATTTTTTAAAATTTAAAACATGCAAAGTTACAGTTTACTAACGAAGATACTAACTTATACAAATGTGCAACTTTTCGTACACAATAATAGATTGTTCTTAATAGATAGTTGAAGATAACCCCATTATTTTTCCTTTGTAATCAAGACCTTGGAAGAGGATTATAATAAGTAGTTAATGTATTTATCATAGAATTAAGAATAGTCCAGAAACCGCATACGCACATCAAACAGAAGGCGACTCAACTACTCATAAATTAGTAGGTTTACGTTTTGACGCATTAGTTTCTTTGTAGACGTCGCTCAGTACGCAACTCCTGATTTGAATTTAACCATGCCGTGTTGTGTCTTTTAAAGTGTCGAAATACTGCTAGGATCTAAAAGAAACAGTATGCAATCACATTTCATGTGTAATTATCAAATGAATGTGTTTGACACAAATGCATTACTTAAAAATTGAATTATTTTTTCATTTGTCAGATTGTCGAAGAAACAAAAAGGAAATTTCGTTAGTGTTGCAAGGGTAGTAAAATTTTTTACCCTACTTTGCTCATATAATAAGGGAAATAATGAAAATTGAACCTCGGATTAAACAACGCCGTGGTGGACATTTGGCCGATTCTTTTCTTTAAAAATTCTTTAAAACATGAAATATTATTTGACATGATATAAAAATATCCGTTTTATGTAAAATAAAATTTGTTTTGTATTTTAAGTTCAAAGTTCATTAATTCAATTACTCTTATTAAGTGACCCTTAACTTATCTACTTTGTTGTGTCAATCAATGTTTCCGAGTGCATAATAAAATTTTAGAAAAATTAACAAATTGTTTGTTTTTACCTTACATTGGTTATATTTTTCGCGGTCTGGCAATATTACTCGGTGATTTCAAGTATGCGCACGGTGAAAATGTGTCGAAGTGGGGGAATTATTGGACACAGTTCGATGTATTCAAATATGATTTTACGCTCCTTCTGGACTATTCTTTATTCTATGATATTTATCTTAAACTGCAAAGTTTAATCGAAATTTCTGTCAAAAAATGGATCCAAATTAATTTAAAAAAAATTATTTGACTTTATAGACAATAAAAGCAATTGTGTTAATTTCCCTTTGTTATAAGGCTAGTTTTCCGAACACAATTAAAGCGCCTTTTTTACATACTAAATACGCGTTATAGCGCGCTGTAAATGCGTTCGGAAAACCAGCCCTGTAGCTTAATTACAAATGACTATCGACGTGCTAATAAGCGACGTGATAACAATTTCTCATCATTGTTGTTTGTCGTTTTCGCGATCACAATGGAACATCCGTAAAAGTTATCAATCGAGATTATTATATTTTTTAATATTGTCACACTTCAACCTGATGCTTGGCAACACCTAATATTAAATGTCAAAATATTTCAGTTTTGCTACGCAGATTCCTGCTACGCAATCACATATTTGAATTTCACCAGTGTAAATATGGAAAATATTCTAAAACTGTAAGTAAAGTAAAATAATTTACTTTTACAAAGTTTTATTTAGCATTTAGCCGGAGCGGCGGTCGGCAAGCCAAATATCAAGAAAAGCAGTCGCCATAGTAATTGTTTGTAATTTAATTTTCACTTTTTTTTACAACATACTCCTTAATATTTTGCAAATGCAATATATTGTATTTTATTTTATGATTGTTATGGGGTGGCCTTGTAGTAAAACTCTTCATTTTTAATTAGTGTGGTATATTTACAAGATATACAGAGGAACAATAGTAAGAAGTGGACAAGTGTCTACAGAGGAGGCTAGCTGAAGAATGGCCTGTTGGTCTAGGTATGTGGGGGTACCTTGTGGCCAGTAGGTAGGTGTTGTATTGGGAACAATACAACCCTTACCTACACCTCTTAAAATAATAAACGCTGATTTTTCGACACTGAACTGAATTTATTTACGAGGAAAACAAAAAACAAGCCGACACGAGCGTTGACTTAGAGATTACGCACGCGTTGATTTATGGCCGCGATAACTTAAGCATGTCCATTATTTTTCATTGTGATCGCTCAAATGAGAATTATACTGAAAAAAAGCAAATATAATAGTGTTGAAAAAATGAGAAAACAATTGAACTGGATAGGAATAAAGAAAAGACTATTGTATAATGTATTTGTATTTATATATAAAGTGTTTAACATGCCAAAGTATTTTATAAGTGAAATTATATTAAATAGAAATGTACATAAATATAGGACAAGAAATAGAAATAGGATAAGACTACCACTTAAGAAAAAAACAAAATCACAAAATAGCTTAATGTATAAAGGGTTAAAACTGTATGATGAGATGCCTGAAAGTATGAAGAATGAAAGAAAACTTACGGATTAAAAAAAAAAATGTTATGTTTATTGTAATAATGTAGTTATGTAAGAAATATTTAATAAGTATTTGTTATAATTGTAAATATATTAGTTAATTTACAATGTAATATTAACTAACTTAAGTAAATAAATAAATAAAAAATAAAAAATGCTTACCATGTTTTAAAGCGCGTCGATAATCATTTGTGGTTGCACCTTTGAAGTGTTTTCGGCTCGATAGTTAATCTCAGGTAAAATGTTTTATCGTTATAATCATTCATTTTCTTCAAATAGTGGTGCATAGGGCTCTGCTCTGGTAAACTAACCACAACGTATCTTGATAATTATTTTTTACATATTATTTAAAAGGAATAACTCACTAAGCTTCTATTTTAAAGGCTTATTGGCGGGTGGGAAAGAAAGAATATGGAAGGTAGATATGAAAATCACACCACCACATGAAGGGGAGATGATCAGCCTTATGCTTCAGGACCTGTATTATAATGGAAAATTAATGGTGAGTTATCTTCTATTGTCTATAAAGTAAGATGATTTTTTTTGGATGAATAATTCGAAAAACGTCAAGAAGTTCGTTATTATGCCAAATTATAGTAATAATAAAAATAATTATTATTATTAAGACAACAAAACACTTAGTACTTACAGCTAATCTGCTTTAAAAAATGGATATGTTACCTTAAAAAAAGACGCTTTATATCTGAATTATGCTATTCATATAAATTATTAAATAATAAAGTAGACTCTTTTAACCTACTCTCCTAAATTAATCTAAAGGTTCCCTTTCGCGTGACAAGAAATAAGTATTTATTCCATCTGCCAGTCTGTAGTACTAACTATGCACAAAACTCTTTCCTCTGTTGTTCTCGCTCAAATTATGATGTTTTTTTTTCATCTGTTGACATATTTAACATGCCCCTTAATTTATTTAAAAATAAATTAAGACTCATTTTTTCTGACTACGATACGCTCCCACTTGCTATGTTATGATGCTCACGCTTACACACACCTGAACGCTTACTCCTATGCACATACACACAAACACACCCCTACACCTACTCTCATACAAATGCACACAAACACACCCTTTTGTTGTACCACAATTTAATATGTACGATATTTATTTCGAAACTTCGCTGGTCAGTTTTTAAACCGTATCTTTTTTATGTTATTATATCATTGTTGACTGTTTGTTTCTCTAAAATAAATTAGTAAATAATAATTAATCTTCTGTAATATAACGATCTACGACATTGGCCCTTATAGCTCCAAGTCCAAGCCACAGATACATAAATCTCAAGAATTCCCCAGAGGATTGAATCCAGTCCTTGTCTACAAACATTTAGATAAACTCAAAACATTCTTCATAATACGTAAAAATAAAGGTCAACAAAGAAGTAAACAAAATTAAAAATATTTTCAGGTGTTGCCTGATATGTAAGTGAAATAATTCAGTAAGAAAAATCTTATAAATGTTTCTTCATCTTTACAAAGAACAACAGATAGAAGACTTGAAGGAATATGGAAGTTAAAACATAGGCAGAATAGTGAATGTTATACACAGTGTGTATAAAGGCTACTTAAACCAGCCAATAAGGTCAGAAGCCTTATTCAGCGCTGCTGTAATATGTTGACCCTTTGTTCCCTGAAAATATATTTGGTAGAGGTTTTAACTTTTTAATTTTGAATGATGTTATTTATAGCTGAAAAAACGTTCCGTATATTTCTTGGTTTTTAAAAATCTTTGTAAAGATATACAAAAAAACGATATATTAATAAAAAAATTGAAAAACCGCATTTTAACTAACTAACTAACTAACTAACTAACCATCACGCCATTTCCCCGGAGGGGTAGGCATAGAGGATAGAACGCCACACCACTCTGTCCTGGCACACTTCCTTTGCTTCCTTCACATTCATACATCTTCTCATGCACGCACGTCGATTATTCCGACTTTTCACATGACCACTTTCAAGAATTTGTTGTATTTGATCATGCCATGTCTTTCTCGGCCTTCCTCGACTTCTACAACCAGACACATTCGCATCATAAATCTTTTTAGCCGTTCTTTCATCATTCATTCGCTCCACATGACCGAACCATCGCAAAAGACCTTTCTTAATTTTGTCGATAATGCTTAACTCAGCCTTGCATTCTGCTCTAATTTCGGCATTAGGGCACCTATCATACATTGTTTTTCTACACATTCGCCTGAGGGATCGCATTTCAACAGAATTCAGTCTACTTTCGTCCCTTTTTTTCCAACTCCATGCTTCGCTTCCATACATTAGGGTTGGTACCAGAACTCCATTATGAACTGCTAATTTAGCCTCTTGCGATAGACACTTATTTGCTACGACAGACTTTAAGGCACCATTAACTCTGTTACCGGCACTAACCCTCCTTTCAATATCCTTGTCCATATTTCCATCTCTAGTAAACATACTACCCAGATATACAAATTCTTCGACCTGTTTCAAACTATCTCCATTTACTACAATCTTACATTCAGTCATAGTTACATTTCTTTCAAAGACCATGACGTTCGACTTTTGCACATTCATTAGCAAATCACTCTCCTTGCACACTTCGTAAACCTTTGTAACCAAGGATTGCAGTTCCTCTTCGCTGTCAGCTAGGAGGACTGCGTCATCGGCGTACAGAAGGCAACTGACAGTTAGATTACTCATTTTCGCTCCCACATCCATACTTTTCAATTCTTTCATACATTTATCCATGTATATGTTGAATAACCACGGTGACATTACACATCCCTGTTTGACTCCTTTAGGGATGTCAAACCAGGAACCGCATTTTAATCAAACCACAAAAATGTTTTTTTTTCAAAGAACTTACTTGCTATTATAATGATGTATATTTAGTTTTGTAAAGGAGTAGTAATTTTATACAACCAAACTGATCCCAAAGAGTCAGGAACTAATTACATAAAAATTGACAGATATGTATCGGCAGAGATTAGCTACGTCAAACGCATTCACATATAGGAGATATATAAGTTATTTTATACCGGCATATTTTTGTACTGCTAGGGTGCAAAGGGTTAGTGCTTTTCATTTAATTTCGCAGAATACCAAACGACGAATGAATAATTTTTACTGAGAAACAAATAAATTTAAATATTTATTTACTAAACAATAAAAAGGTGGCTCTTCCTGTTTCGCTATTAATTCAAAAGCCGTGAATCGGGTTATAAAAACCACAAAACAGATTATTGGATCAGGTAATAGAGAGAGGATATTGTTAGTTTAATGGGGCTGTAATTTATAATTTCAAACCACAAAAGGTAAAGGAGATTATGCTTGAGTGTTAATATTCTCATCTTATTAACATTCCGAACAGTCAAATTGCACTGTTAACCCTTTCATACCGGTGTGCTTTCAAATATATTTTTACATAAAATTTCAGATTTGTTTTCTCGCGTACCCAACGAAATGAAAAAACGGTCAGTTTATTTTTGAATTCAAAATTAAATGTCAAATAGACGAAAGCGAGCATTTTCGACATTTTCGACACAATCGACCGAATTAGGAAAATAAATTATTCGGCATTTCAAACAAGCACCAAGAAGCACACACAAAAGTCAGCTAACTTCTAATGTCACACACATACGGGAAATTGCGATCGCAGCACTGCAATGGCAAGAAATACAAAAATAACTTACTTTCTCGATATACCTTCGGTGCGATTATGAACGCTATCTTTATCGTACATATCGAGACGGAATAAACTAACATTGATATTTATGTATGAAAATGTGTATATTTCTATAAAAATTCAAAGTATCTTCCTCGGTAACCTGAAATTGAACATGTTTAGAAAAAAAAAATGTAAACATATCCTATGTTTTAAACAGAAAACTTAATTTTACTTTGTTATAATATTGATGTTAAATTATAACTTCCCATGATTCTAGGTTCGCGATAATTTAACACGAGCTCGTGTTAACAGGAGTGCTATTCTAAACCACTCTCGTGGCATGAGAAAACAATTTTTCTCGTGTATTTTGTATGTAAATACACGAGATAATACGGCCATGAGAGCGTTTGGAATACCAGCCCAGAATACGGATTTGAATTTACGTTCGAAATAAAGCGCGGAGGTGTTAATTTCAGCGTTAACTTACGATAGCACGGACTCAGAACACCCTGGCATTAAAAAAAGAAAATGTAACATAATATTTGAAAAAAGAAAAACAATTTTCTATTTATTAGGTACGGTAATTTTGGGTTAAAAACTTGTGTGGGCCGTTTTGACATTACGTCAATATTCGCAGAAATACTTAACCTTAAATAACCGCCAAGTTTAGGCGAAATGTAATATACACAGTGGGTCAGAAACACCTCAGTGATTCACAGCCCGGTAAATTATGATAGAACATTATCCAAAACAGGTATTTTATAAGCAATTTACATACCTGTTTTACTAAACGACTTCACAATTTTAATTCATTTTAAAGCAATAACAAGAATGATCATCTTTAATTTTCCTATCCGCACCCAATGATACAATAGAGTACTGCTTTAATACTATAGTCACAGAGCATAGTGATAATTTTTCTTAGCACAAAGGCAAGATTATTAGTTTTCCGCTTCAAGCAACAGTCCAAGAATAATAACAAGTCTACAATACATAAAAAACATGGAAAGGATTGAAAATGTATAACGAAAATTTTTTAAATACCTAGATTATAAAAATAATAAAACGTTTCGTACTTACAGCCCTTCTCCCAAACACTTTATTTGAATTATGCTATTTATATAAATTATTAAATTATAAAGTAGACTCTTTTACCTATTCTCCAAAATTATTCTTAATGTCCCCTTTCGCGTGACAAGAAATAAGTATTTATTCCATCTGCCAGTCTGTAGCACTAACTATGCACAGCACTTTTTCCTCTATCGTTCTTGCGCTAACTATAATGCTTTATTTTCATCTATTGATATATTTAACATGCCCCTTAATTGATTTAAAATGAAAATAATACTCATTCTTTCTGGCTGCGATACGATGCTACTTGCCATTTAATGATGCTCACGCTTACACACACCTGGACACTTACTCCCACACAAATACATACAAATACACGTCTACACTTTTTCTCATACAAATGCACATAAACACACTCTTTTGTTGTACCACAATTGAATATGTATTTTTAATTTGATTTTTAGAAATTTTTAGAAACCTCGCTGGTCTGTCTTTAAACCTTTTTTTGAATGTTATTATTTAATTTTATTTATTTATTTAACATTTATTTATTTAACTTTTTGTACATAATGTTATTTGTATATTGACGGATTTATTGCCAAATGGCAATTTCTTCTAACCAACCAATAAAATAATAGTTTTATTATTATAATTCAAGTTACAGAACACATTCAATAGACAATAAAGATTTAAATGATAAAGATATATAAAAAATATAAATAAACGTATTTGTTTATAAATGACCTTAAATCAAAACTATTACTCAATGGGAAAAAGGAAAAAAGAGGAAAGGAGGAGAGATTAAGGAAGAGAAAGGAGATGTTTCTTCAGACGTGATTCAAATAGAGATAATGTAGTAACATCTTTAATGGTGGATGGGAGATGATTCCACAGTCGAGCTGCATAGACACCATATGAGTTAGTGAAGAAAAAGGAATTGTGGATGGGTATTAAGAGAGTGCCTTGAGAATTATAACGAAGAGGTAAGCCATGAACTGATAAGCGTTGAAATTTATATCATTATCGACTCTTTGTTTCTGAAAAATAAGTAAATAAACAAATAATAAAATATTGCAGTAATGAAACCCCAATACTTAAAAGTTATTGCAACAAAGAGGGAAACATTTTTTACAACATTTAATTTAAGATGAACGTATTAAGTTCTCCAAAACGAAAGCCATTTGTACGAGTTTAGATTTTGTCTAAGGGAAGAGACCATTGCTGGAGTCTGCTGCAAGAAACAGCATAGATTTACATAGATTTACATACTACTAACTTTTCCCCACGGCTTTGCTCGCGTGGTGTTGATGTTGGGAAGAAATTAGTCAGACAATTAATTAGTTTTATTGTTTATCAACAAGAATTTTCCCGATGGAACAATATGGTTTTCGAGCTAGAAAATAGCTTGTATCGATTGCCGGTCTTCTTACTATTACTATGACAAATATATGACGGCCAGAGACACAATATTTCAATATCAATAATGTATAAATCTGTAAATAAATTATCAGTTAGGGCTCTACTTTGGAACAACTTAGTTTGTGAGCAAAGTCACTCCGAGTATAAACACAAATTGGTACATGATTACAACACCAGGTTTACTAGTATGGAAGGGCTAGTTGTTTCTAGATATTGTAATAAATATGGCAAAAGGACACTGCAATACAGTATACCTAAAATATTTAATACGTTAACAAACGATATTTAAAATACTGATTTGAATACAGGAGTGAAACGTATGCTCAAATTAAGCCTAATCAAAAAATGTTTTTTGTATTAATGGTAATTTTTAATGATGTAATACAATATAGTACAATATGTAATGTTTTAAAAATAAATTTATTATTAATGTAGGTTAGGTATGATTAATTGAAGCAATTTATAAGAACCTGCTGACGAGTTGTATGTATACAATTCAGCAGGATTTTAATTTTGAGACAATTGTGCAAATATTAAAAAAAAAATGTTTTTTTTAAATCCGCCTATGGCGACGTAGCATCGTTGGTATTATTTATTTTTTTTAATAGAAAAGGTAACATTTTCTTTGTTATTTTTTACCTAATATTAAAAAACAGAATTTTGGAAAAAAATTGATCGGAACCAGCATGAACACGATCACAATACTAGAGAAAAGAACAAAATTAGACTTCCATTTAGGAAAAAGGTAAACTCACAAGATTCAATTTTATTTAAAGCAATTAAAAAGTATTACGAAATGGAAAAAAATATTTATGAAGAAAAAAACATATCAAAATTTAAAATAATGGTCAAGACATATGTGATAAACAATTTATAAATTAAATATATTTGCAATGTTATTATTAGAACACACATAACAATATGTATGATATGTGTGCCCTACTTTAAGATTTAAATAAAAATATTTTGATTTTTGGGGGCATATTCAACAAGTTGTCACTAGTAGAAAATGGGGATCGAGTTGGGGTAGAGTGTTTTTTGAACCTCGGACCTCTGATCCGTGAGTCCGCAACACTACCCGTGGGACTACAACCCGATTCTGTTTACATGGGACGTATTATATGGGACTCGTTGCACATTATTCCTTCATTATGTTTAAATTAAAATTGAAAATAAAATGTATTTTTTCAGAATAAGGTTTTGTAATTTACCATACTTGAAAAAAAATACAATTACAGCATTCTTTTTCTTCTTGGGGTGCCTTGTCAGGTCCCCCCGACGTTGGCGATCACTACAGCAAAAGCATCTCGGTCCTGCGCTACTCTTGTATTCAGCAGCCAGGACAACTGCTTATTGGATTTACTCGCCATAGTGATTCCTGGGAAAAGATGACCAGAGTGGTTTCCCGTTGCCTTTTCTGGTGGATTTTTCTGTCGGGGTTACCTTCCCTTAGCTGGTTGGTTCTGGTTTGAAGGCGCCAGAAACTCACCTAATTACAACTTTAATTAACAAAAATATTTTTAAAAAGGTCTCGAAAGTAGATATAAACTATTAATTTTTTATCAATAGTCAAACCTCTGGCCGGGCTCTTTCCTTTACCCTTTTCAATATAAATATACATTTAAGTTTTTAAGTGAAAATTCTTGATGGAAGTTCATATTAATTTATTATGGAAATAAAAAACGAGCGATACTTTAATGGTGATAGTGATAATTTAAAACATATATACAATACTTGGACTCATTAGAAATATCATTATATCAACTCATTAGTTAACCTGAAATACTTTGTTAATGATCCTTGAGACCAAAATAATTTTATTTACTTTTTTATAATTTTGGATTCTCTATCCTTACTTTTGTTTTGTATAAATACATTGCATTTCTTAAAAAAGATACCAGTTTTAAAGATGTCGCGAAAGCGATGAAACAGGACAATAGATATTTCAAATTTGTGGATTAAAGTATCACCCGTGTTTTGTTTCTGTTATAAATATATTTTACATTTTATATTTTCATCATTAATTCACACACGCACATACACATACATTCACAAGACACACACATATACAAACCTCGCACACATACAGTTATGTAAACTCTTTTTTTATATATTATGTATCATTGGATTAACAGTGGATTTTTAAAATTGGTTCTAGTATTATTTATATATATCTACTTTTTTTTTGTGTATTTGCTATAAAAATCCCAAATAAATAAAATCCAAAATCTTATTACAAAACCAAAACGAAAAGCGAACCAAAGTAAACATAGATAAAGCGAGTCTTTTTTTTTCTCCCTTTCTCCACATTTCTGGTCATACGGTTACAAGAGGAGATCCTAGTAGAATGCTCGTTCAAGGTTTTCCTGTAATTTAAATTATTTCATACTAAAAACACAAACGACTTTCGCTCAGAGAAATTTGTCTTTTGCGGCCCCAAGAATGTTGAGACCTCTTGCTTGGTAGGCAAACGCACTGATTATTACACCACAAAGCCAACGACAAGTCATAAGCCCTGTAAATACCTAGATTTCCATCTATATTGCCTTCTCAAAAATGTTGCACCGTCGCATTTGCAAAAATATAAACATCAATCTAATCCAGCCGAAGATTAAACCTTGTGTAGGTACACATAATTTTAGTAGGTTCCAAAATATGTTTTTGACATCTGCCAACGCTTATTCACGCTCTGATTCAAATTTCCTCTTTAGTACCTTTAAGGGTAGTAAAAAACCATTCCGTGACTAAGTCCGCTCGTGAGAACTTAGTAAATATTGAAACAAGGGATGATTTTAAGACGCTAAATAGTTTGGGGATTATTTACACATATTTCAGATGTCGTTTTACGTTTCTAGTTAATTGAGCGTAAAATGACAAGGAAGATCAAGTTAAACTAGCCCATCAAGCACATTCAACCCCTAGTTTAGCGGAAGTCAACCGTGAACGTATTGGAATTAATTTCATTTTAATCTTCAAATATACTTGGGGTTGGCAAATTTCTGAGAATCAGAAACTCATAAATAGTTTAATATTATTTCTAGTATTTTATTTGATGTTTTTTCATAAAAATAATTTCATCATAACATTTTCCCTACATAGATTGGACGATTAGGAAATCTTGTCAAAATCCGGCACTCCCCAAACACTAGATTCGGAGATCGTGCTTTTGCCGTTGCCGGCCCCTCTGCCTGGAGTCAACTGCCTTCAAACTTACGAAACATCGACAGTCCCAGTCAGTTCAGATCTTAAATAAAATCTCACTTCTTTAGCTTATCATATCCTCAATTTTAAACCAGAAAATATAGCATTTTACTTTAGCTTAGTTAAAATGCAAGTTTAAGTATACAATTATAGAGCGCCCTTGAGGTGATTTTTCACAAAAATAGCGTTATGTAAATCAGCCGAATGTTATGATTATTATGATCAATTTACCGAAACAATTTCAAAACTTTATAAAAGCCGTAAAATTATTTCTGGAAGCCACTCGATCTGTATATCCGACAGGACTTACAACAGGGCCACGGATAGTAGCGAGAAACTCCATCTGGCAATCTAGAGATCGGGAAAGGGACAAGACCACAGGATGTGTTCAGAAGATTGATTAGGATATCCGCAGTAGCACGAAGGGGAATCAACAATATTAAAAACAAATAATATGTCAAATTAATCACAGTCAGTGAAAAATTCACTTTTTTAAAATATTTAATTACAATTTTAAAAAACCCGTTAGGGTTACATTAGAAATTTTATATTGTCTAGTCATTTTATGTCTCGTCTAGTCTAGTTAGTTCAGTCATCATGTGCTTTTTCAGATTGATTTTAAATTTGTCTCCAGTAAAAGTTTTCAAGTAGTAAGGTAAATCGTTGTAGTGTTTAAGTCCATTATGTAGTATTTTTGACTGTCCTGTGTTTGTCTTTGCTCTTTCAATATGATAGTGTTGTTGTCTGGTGTTATATTTGTGTATGTCAGCATTTTTGACTAATATTATTTCGTCGTCTTGTATGTTTCCCAGTGTTATTTTGTGCACAATTTTTAAGGTCTCAATTTTAGTCAAGTAGTTTATGTCAAACTGGTGTGTTTTTTTGTACAGTTCAGTCGTAGAGGTCAGGTAGGGTAGGTTGTTTGTTAGTTTAAGAATTTTATTTTGTTGTCTTTGTATTGTTGTTGTCTATCTTGTTACCAGTTCCCCAGAAGGCGATCATGTAACTCAATTTACTTTTGATTTATTTTTTACTTTTATTTCCCTCTTTTCTCAATCCAATCAAGTTCATATTATGTACTTCTGGGTTACCTTCTTTCAACACAAAGATGCTAAGGCTACCAGATTACAGGTAGTTTTTCTCGTTAAGCAACGAAAAATTTTTCCGTGTATGTGGGCACCGCCAAGGAGACTTATGTCTTCAGATGCGGTGTGCGGTATGTGGTTGGCAGGCTATACCTACATTGATAGATGTAACAAAAATTGAAATTTGAAAATATACAAAGTACATTGTACTATACTATTAGTGATAATGGATTATTATTTTTTTCTAATATTATGTATTAATATTAAATGATATTATATAATATATTTCGTTTTTTTTTACATTGTATACTATATTACCGATTTTTGCACTTAATGCAGTTTTTATCCTGCTTTCAAATATGTATTTGAAATTTCTCCATCACCCACAGAATTTCGTCAAAGCCATGGACTGGTTTCATGTCCCCTAAACAGAAATTTCCTAAAATTAGTGATGCAAAAACTAAAGAGGGAATACTTGTGGGTCCACAAATACGATCACTAATCCATGATGAACAATTTAAAGAACTATTGAATCCACTGGAAATTGCTGATTGGCAAGCATTAAAAAATACTCACAGGTATCTATCGAAGTCAGAATGTTCGAATATCGTGCAGTTAAGAATAGAAAAAGTATTAAAATGTTTGAAATTATTTAATTTATTTAGAATACCAACAGATGTACAGGTTAAATGTTCAAACATAGACACTGGATGGCTGAAAACAGACTAACATTAAACCCATCAAAAACTGAACAACTGTGGGTGGCTTCAGCCAGACGACAGAATTTGATCCAGGATACGGCTCTACCTAATGTAGGGAGTTCCGCTTTACCCACCGTTAAACTACTGGGAGTTTTACTCAACTCTGACTTATCTCTTGACGCTCAAATTAGTAGAACGATAAGTTCATGCTTCTACCAGCTGAGACAAATTAAATGCATACGCAAAAATTTTCCAGTTGATGCCGCCCGTCAATTAATAAATGCGTTTGTAGTGTCTAGAGTCGATTATTGTAATGGTATCTATGCAGGTCTACCAATGAACAAAATGACTCGCCTACAATCTGTATTGAATGCCGCAGCGAGACTTATTTTCGGAATCTCTAAGTTCAGTCATATCACTCCACTACTTCGGGAACTACACTGGCTACGTTTTCCACAGAGGGTCGAATACAAACTCTGTTGGCTTATGTATAAGTCACTGCACAACTCGGCTCCGGAATATCTAAGGGAACTATGCATTCCAGATGAACTAGCTGACAGGCGTCTCACGCTTAGATCAGCTACCAGAGAGGAAAAGTTATTATACCTCTACGCAAACAGCGCACTAAATTTGGTGAACGCGCATTTGCGGTCGCAGGCCCTATGGAATGGAATGCTCTCCCAGCAGAGGTGCGAGGCTGTGAAAGTGAAGTGATGTTTCGGAAAAAACTTAAAACTCACTTGTTCTCTAAATCATTTGAATAAATCCGTAGCACGTGACAACAAAATAAATTATTTTAATTAAATTACAAATTTAAAAGCTTCAATTAAATTAACTTAACAATAGAATCACCATGTTAAGCGCCCTTGAGGTATTTTATTACGAAAATGGCGCTATATAAGTTATCCATAATTAATTAATTAATTAACTATTAAAAATTAAATATTTAAATAGTAGGGCTCCGGCCATCCGTGTACGCGATGGTTGAAACTATATAAAAAATAAAATGAAAAGTGATTGAAACAATGTTATGACATACATTAAAATAAAAAAAATTGGGACAAAACAAGAAAACAGAAGAAATGAAAAAGAAGGAAAGTAATGAGAAATGGTAAAGGATGAATAAAAGAAATTGGGAGCGTAAAATTGCATTTGATTTGATGACGAGAAACAAAGAGCAAAAAATCTAAAACGTCTATTCTCTGTTATTCTGAATCAAATTTGTTATATGTACCTTTTCTGTACCAATTATATGGAGTGTTAAATTTATGTAGACAATTAAAATTTTTATTAAATGCTTCACATATACAAGGGATGGTCGAATGTTATAAATGCCTGTATTTTGGAAACCTTTTGTGATGGGGAAAATATCACATTTATTTAGGAGAAAAAATATTATCAGAATCAAAATACTATCAACCAACTCAACACAGGTCTCTAAGAGATAAGTTTAAAAAAATATTTATTTATTTATTTGACACTTTATATACATGTACAATAAATATGCATATAAGGGCGGGCACATTGCCTTAAGGCAATTTCTTTCTACCTACCCAAACCGTTCAGTTTGAGAAAATTATAAATACATGGACATATTGAATCTTACAATTTTATACAAAAATTAAAAGCAAAGATTAACAAAAATAAATATAAAAAAAAAAAAAAAAACACTACACTATGAATAGAGAAGAGGGGATGGGAAGGAAAGAAGAAGGAAAAAGGAACAATTTAAATATTTAGATAGTGACATTTCAATCTTGACTTAAATGTAGATAAAGAAGGGGCGTCTCTAACATTAGTGGGTAGATTATTCCACGATCGAGCGGCTACTACTATGAAAGAGGAGGCAAGAAAATTAGAGCGATGACAGGATATTAAGAGGGTTTTCTCGTTACTAGAACGAAGAGATAGTCCGTGTTGTAAAAGAGGTTGGATGAGCTCTCTCAGATAAACAGGCGAAGTGGGATTATTTAAAATATTGTGAAGAAGTGATAGAATGTGAATGTTTCTTCTATGCCTGATACTGAGCCAGTGTAGTTGCGTGCGATACTCGGTTATGTGGTCAAATTTGCGAAGATTAAAGATATAACGAATACAAATATTCTGCAATCGTTCTAACTTATCAAGCAATTCAGAGTTAGCATCTGGATAACATACATCCGCGTAGTCAAGGAGTGGAAGAAGTAAACTCTGGACTAATGTTTGCTTAACATTAATTGGCACGAAATTCTGTAATCTTTTAAGTGAGTGCAAACTGCTATAAAGTTTACGACTAACTTCGTTAGCCTGATCGTGCCACCCTAAATGCTTTTGAATGATAATACCTAAGTTTTTGACTGAAGTCATGAATGGAATTTCTGTACCGTCTATTTTGAAAAGAGGAAGAGTGGAAAAATTCACTTTTGAATACATTTGTTTTCTACCAACAAGTACAATTTACCCCCCCTTGTGGCACACCGGCGGTAAGATCAATCCAACCTGAAAAAACATCTGCCATTTTAACGCATTGAAAATAATATTTATCTTCACAGGTCGCAGTGACGTCAGGAGCTTAGCACCTATAAGAATATGTATCTTTATATGAACAAATAAAAGAAAATGAATAATATATTTTTGTTTCTGAGACAAAAAAAAAGTTTTTGTTTGTCCTGTGTTACTATGTGCTATCTTAATGAGTTTTTTTAAATGACAAATAAAGTTAGTATTATACTAAAATTATTATTACGATATAATTGTTTTCTTATTTTTATAACTATTTGACTTCTATATTTCTTTCTCGAAGAGGTTTTCCATTTCTATTGAAATATCTGATTTTTTAACTGCCGCTGTTATTCGATAAAATCGATTTAAAATAAACATTCTGTCATTAGCATTATGTTCAGTGTGCGAAATCTTATTTGTATACCTAATTGGGACATTACCATAAGTTGTGGTCAGCCTAATGCTGAATTACAATAAATATTCTAGTGTTTGGATACACATGCTAAATTTACACTATTTTATAGGGTGACCATGACTTAATGCTTAATGCTTACTTCATTATGTGCCCCGGCGGATGAAGAATACAGTTCTGTTTATGAAACACAACCATAAATCTGGCCAACTGTCAATGCCAATGCCGATGGTTTTATAAAAAAATACATTTAACAAAATAAGAATTTAATTGTTATAGAAAAAAAAACGATATATTTTTTCAAATGATAATTTGCTTTACAAAACAAATGTCGTATGACAATGTTTTTTAGGAAAAAATGACCAATGAAAAAAATTAAACCGTTTAAAAAAAAATAAGGAGAATATTTTGAATATGTTCCAAATGTTTGTAGACTGGAATTTTACTCTTTTTAGATTTCGTCTTGAGAGACCGATATAAGGATTTTTTTTCTCAAAGATGTAAAATGATCTAGAAACCAATATCTTAATGGAGACGAAGTAAATGCTTATTTGATAGTCATTGAATAAAGAATATTGGTTTAAAAAATAACTTTTCCAACACATAATCATTTGCACAATGGTTAAATTGTTTCATTTTCAAAAATTTTTACAAAAATAATCTAAAATTTCATAACAATCTTAACGCTACAGAGCGTGTAAAGTGATTCCTTAAACCAGCCAATGACAGGACATAGACCCAATCATTTTCACATTCTATAATAATTAATTCATCTCGGTTGAGATATCTATAAAAAAATAAGTTCCTTGGTCTCTGTTGAAATATTGGTGTCTATATAATTTTATTGGTTTAAGAAAAAAAAAATGTAATAATATTCATTTTGTTTTTTTTGGAAACAAAACACAGAATGTTTTAATTTTGTTTTAGAAAATAAAACATCGAATTTTTTTATTTATTGAAAAAACAAAATGTCAAATATTTTATTTTTATTTTACAAAACGAAACATGGGATAGTTTCATTTTATTTTAGAAAACAAAATGTCGTTTTTTTACATCAGCCGATATCTTAATGCATCACGGAAGTAAGGTTGTCAGTCGTACGCTTCACTATTATTAAAAGGATTAAATATATTTCTTCGGGAAGAAGTGTACGTGACTTACCTGGGTTCATGGGACCTCCAGCAAGGTGTCCCATGGACCAACCCACTAACTTGTGTCTCTATAATAACTAACAAAACGACCCGGGCAATAAAAATCTCTATTTACTGCCGCGTTTAGTATTCTGAATGTGGGACGAAATACACGGTGTTTGCAAAGTTATTTATTTATTTTAGACTAGAAACCAATCTCTTTTTAAAATTTCTAAATGTTCCACTAAATCTTTTCAAAATTCATTTGTAAATAGAACCTGCTATATGTGTAATCAGAAATTAAAGTGCATTGATATTAATAATATATCTTTAACTTCCTTTAAAAATGAATTTCCAAAAATGATTCAAGTTATGTGTTGCGTCTTGAATCCGCAGCCTATAATATGCAGGTTATGTGCAGTTCTGTATGTAGGCACATTATAAATGTACACTGTACGGCCAATTAAAGTTGTATTATATATTATAATGTGCAACTGTGTGCCCAATATTTAAAAGTAGATATATTTTTAATAATATGTATTACATTTACATTTTTTATATGTGTCTGTGTGCTTTCTAATGAAATAAAATAAAATTTAAATGGAAGATCTTCAATTGAATAAGAAAGAATTGAAAAAATACCTCCTTAGACTTTATAGTCAAAGTAAAAAGGTAATAAATATTATTTTTTTATGTAAATACATTATGTATGTTTGTAAAATAAACCTGTTTTAATAAATTGTGTCCCACCGAAAAGTCTAGAATAGATTTAGTGGGTAACCAAAATTGCATGTTTTAAATTTTTTTCTTTATTATTATAACCAACGGCCGTAGTCAATTTGTACAAAATTAAAGTTAAATACAAAGTTATTTAATATAAAGAAAACAAAGTAAATTGTTATAGTTAAACTATGTTAAAGAAACGCATAGTAAACATAAGAATAAGAGATTTATTGTCACAGAGTGAAGTATAGAAGAAAAGTAGTAAAAAAAGAGATGCATTTTAGGTTTGTAAATCTTACATTGGCACACATTGTCAGGCACACAAATTCAGCAAAAATAAAAATAAATAGCTAAATATTGAATAAACGCTGTTTTGCAGCACTAAAAGTTTTTAAAAAATGTACATTGGAAGACTGATTGCTAAAAGTAATTTCTTACAGTCAACCAAAAATTAAAAATTTGCACTTAAAAAAATCATTTGAAAAATGTATGTATAAATACAAATAATTTATAAAAAAAACAGCTGTTTTTAGTAGGCAGATAAAACATGCACATATAAACTTTCCTCATCATCATTCCCTTTTCGCACCTAATGGTGCATAGGGCACTGCATTGGTACATCAATCGCAGCGTATTTTGATCATTTTTGTTACATGCAGGTAAGATCATCAGTCTTACGCTTCAGGTACCAGTCCAGGGAATATTAAATATTTTAGTGTGAAAACACACTTTTAAGTAAATATTTCATTTCAACCGAAACCGAGAACCGGAATCGAACCCGAGACCTCTTGAGAAGGATTTTCCTACTACTTTGACATGAATTTTTTTCATGTATTTTTTTTCTTTCTTACTTATAATATGTACGTATTGAATGTATGTTTGTAATGATATGTTATATTTAAATAAATAAATTGAATTGAATTGCACGGCAGGCTAACGCGCTGATTATTACACCACGAGGCCGACACTTTAAATAACTAAGATAAATTGATTGATTTGGTGTTTATTTTGTAGAACTCCATATTTAAACTTATAATATTAGAAATCAAACACTGATTTGAGTCTACTGAACACTTTATTTTATTTTTACAAATATAAAAAAAAAAACTTCTTGACAATTGTTTCGCCTTTTTAGGGTATTTTCAAACGAATGTGAAGATTAGATTAATTGAATGTCCTTTTATAGTTATATAATTCAAGGTACTTAAGTAGAAAATAAAAATAATCTCATGAACTTTAGCATGTACATTAATCATAATTGAGGAAAAAATCAATGGTTAAGGACGAGGCTAAGTTTTTAATAGGTAATGGGGAATTTAGGTATTTATATTTGAATTTCGGGAAAAATATAACAAAGTAAGTATTTATTGACAAACAAGTATGTATTGTGAGATAATTAATGAAGCTTTATAGTTTTGTAAATTTAGATAATTGTTGTCGAAAAAATATCAATAATATTATAATAGGTTGCTGTTCATTTTAATTTTAAAATATAATCGAAATATTATGAGGAAATTTATTTATACATAAATGTATTATTGTAGAATATTTATATTTTTAAGAATTTCTTATCAAAATATATAAATGCAATTGTAACATGATTCATCTATTATTTACGCGTCATATAAGCGTGTACAAAAAGGAACAAAGTGAAGAATAACAGTATATTTAAATATGTTTAATAGTGGTGAAGATATTAGGTTGGTTTGTGTCAGGAAGTTTTTATTTTTATGTTTTTATATTTGTAAAAATAAAATAAAGTGTTCAGTAGACTCAAATCAGTGTTTGATTTCTAATATTATAAGTTTAACTAAGATAAACTTTAACCAATAGTTATATTTATATGAAATCTATCATAACATTTGTATGCAATATATCGTAATATTTGTATGAAACCAATCGTGGTATTTTTATGAAATCTGTGGTAATATTTGTATGAAGTCCATCGTAATGTTTGGATGAAATCGATCGTTTTTTATCCAAACATAAACCTAAGTAAGACTAAACCCAGTAGTTTGATTGATTTGAATCAAGATTATTATTATGATCACCCTGTTCTTTCTACGTGGGAAGGAATAATAGTTTCGTTTGCAGTTCGTTTGATTACAAATATCGGGTTTCATTGGCGTCGAAGTCCCTTTTATTAGATTTCACGGTATTAGCGTGAATTGGCACGGCATTATTTTTTGCCATAATCCTCGCTCCGACCCGCGGAACGAACCCAATTAATTTAAAGTGGGTGCTTATATAATTGAAATAATCACCGCGACAGGACGTCAAAGGGTTAAGCGTAAAATGTTTAAGTTGACCCTTCCTGACATAGAACAAGAATAGTTAGTAAGTTTGTTTATTAATTAGAAAATTTGCATAAGGTGTACAAGTTTGGATTTTGTCTAAGGGAAGAGACCATTGTAGGAGACTGCTGCGAGACATTGCATAGATTGCATATATTTATATATTTAAAAAAAAAAAAAATATTTAGGAAACATACGGTACAGTTACAAAGTTTTATATTTTATACAGTTAGACTTAACTCTTATGGACCAGTGAAGTTCCCATATTATAAAGTAGTTGTATGTAAGGTTGTTAATTAAAGTACAAAAGAGAGAAGAAAAAAAACATAAATAGAAGTGGTTTGAAAATTAAAATTAAAGTTTAAAAAAATAAGAAAATTTGTAAAAGTAATTAAAAGTTAAGAATTAAAATAAAGAATGAAAAACATGCTCAGATATAAAAATAAAATAAAATAAAAATAACACTTTTTTTAAAAAGAAAAACATAAATATACACAAACATATTTTAAAGGATTCAAAGAAACGATGAGACGAATCTTTAACTAAGAAAATAAATTTAAGTCAATTTAAAAACATCTTCATAATTAATGACTCATAGTAAGAGCAGCAATATATTGATTTTATATACATATATAATATAAGTCATTTAAAGTAGTTTAAAAGTATAAAAAACATGTCAATGCAGCAGAGAAAAAAGAAAAAAGAACAGGTATAGTACTATTAAGCGTGTTGTTCAGATGTTTATGTAATACTTTTATTTGTAGTACTATTGAATAAAATGCACGCTTCCACTTTTTATTGTGTTGTATTCCAACTCAATACAGCGCTCTTGGCCTCATAAAGTTAGGGATACGTTTTTTTTTATAAATGTATCTTTATATGAATTAAAAAATAAATAACAATTATCTATGCTTTAAAGTAATAAAAAAAATAATGATTAACACAGATAAAAAAAATCTTTTTTTTTTACAATAAATTATTAATTTGTGAAGTTTAAGATTGAGG
This sequence comes from Micrasema longulum, assembly GCF_059751315.1. Lineage (NCBI taxonomy): Eukaryota > Metazoa > Arthropoda > Insecta > Trichoptera > Brachycentridae > Micrasema > Micrasema longulum. Next base: position 213,349 of record NW_028278438.1, read on the forward strand.
GTATTCCTTTCAAACCCGGCGAAATTTAAAATTTTAAAACTTTGAGATATTATTTAAAACTTATTCACAATACAATTGTTTACAATAAAAATGACACTGTCAGTTCAAAATACGGCTTTCTTTGTGAGAATCTGACTTTGCATTTATTGGGTATGTAGCAAGCACGGCAACCTCTATTTGGGTATTGCAAAGTTGACAATCTCCAAAATTAAATTAATCATTTTACTATTGTTTTCTGACATAATCATAATTCATCACAGTTACATATAAAATATTCTTTTTTTATATGTGGGTTTTTTAAAACTGTAACTTTGTAGAAATTTATTACAAAAAGAAACATTAAAAAAATGTTCAAGCTATTATTTTAGCAGTTTTTTGTGATTTGCTCAAAATGAAGAAAGATGTATTTTGCCGGGTTTGCAAATAGTACCCTTGATTGACGATTTAATTGAAAAAATAGATTTATTAAATATAAGAAAAGTAATTTGATATTAAGAATAATTTGTCTTTGTCCAGGCAGATGAAGAATACAGGTTTTTGGGTGAAATACAACCAGAATCTTAGAAGTGTGTTTTCGACTCGATGGCTACTCTTAGGTAAAAATCCTGAAAGACGAAATCGGGGAGTGGACCAGTGGCTTGTGTCATGAGTTCACGGATCAAAAGTCCAAGGTTTGCACTCAACTCTACCACAGTTTGTTTCCTATTTTCTAATAGTAAGTCGTTGAAAATTGCCCCCAAAATCTAAATGTTTAGTTAAATTAAAAGAATTCAAGTGTTTATTTTTTATTTTAAGAAATATAAAAATGCCATGATCGCACGTGAAACGGAAATCTTTTTATAAATAATAAAAAAATACAAATTACAAAATCAATAACTCCCCAAAGGGCGAAATCCAGTTTTTGTCTGCAAACATTTGGACAAAATTAAAATGTTTTCAAATGCCAATTATACTGCAACTCTCATTTTAAATAAATTGATTTATATTATTTATTTATATATCAACGGTTCAAAGAACCTTTTACAATAAAAAGTTTTATAGAAATAATCACAGCAGTGAACAATTCATTATGTAAAAAATAATATGAAATATAACTATATCATTCAAGTAAATAATTAAAACTAAACAAATTAGTAAAAAAAAAATAATTTAAAAAAATCTGCAAAAAAGTAAAAAAGAAACATACAAATCGAAGATGACAAAAAAAAGATAACAATTAAAGTGAGAAAATCCTATGTTCTAAATATCGATATAGCAAATTTTAATTAAAAGTAATTTAACATAAACATAAAGTGACTAGTATTTAGCTAGGTAATAATAAAAAAGAAGAATAATGCTACAATATTTTTTTATGATTTTCAAATCAATATGAAAGCTTAAATAATCTTAATAACACCTTTATTTTATCAGTTGGTTGGAAGAAGTTGGAATTTGGCAATAAATCCACAAACGTATAATTTATATATAAACAAATAAACATAAATACGTATCCAATTACTATACGAACGTACATAGTCTGGTAGAAATGCGTAAAATATTTTTTCAGTCAGGGCATTGCCAGGCATATATGCAAGCGTATGTGTATATTGTGTGTAAGATTGTATATTGTATGTCCAAATGAGAAAAGAAATCTGTTCATATTCTTTTGTTGTATAAGTTGTAAATTATCCAATAAACATGTTATTCCCACTCGAACTAATACCACCTATTTCAATCACTCACACACTCAAATATGAGCCGTATAGAATGTTAGTGGTCTAAATCCACTAAGAACGATAGAAAAATATCACATACTACGAATTCCGATAAAAATATATGAGATGGATTAAGAATAATTAATTGTATTTTAAAATTTCAATATGGATATTGTGGACAAATGTTATCATATATACATGTAAATACGTTTTTACTGGACATGAAATCATAGACCCTTAGTACTTAAAAAGAATGTAAAAAAAAAAATTATATTATAAAGGGACATTGAAATACTGTCGAGTAAAAAGATAAAATTTGCACTCATTGGTAGAATAAAAAATATTTTAGAATTCCCGCGAAAACGATGTATTGCATTGGCCACGCCAAAAAATAACACTAAACTATGAAGAGAGGAAAGGGGATGGGAAGAAAAAAAGAAGGATAAAGGAACAACTTAAATATTTAGATAGACATTTCAATAGGTGCGAAGGTTTTCACGGTCACTGTTATCAATATTATGTATCTTTTTTGGGTGATACCGTGTATGTTGGATTTGATCCGACGTTTCGGCTACCATTGCAGGAGCCATCTTCAGGGAAAACTGTGTGTTTTATAGAGAAATGTATGTGTTTAAGTACTAGTAATTTGTACCGTGTCACAGTCAGCAGTAGGCACTTTTCTAGTTTTGTAGGAAAGAATAATTATGTTTATGTACTAGTAATTTGTACTGTGTCGCAGCCGGCAGTAGGCACATTTCTATTCGTTTTTGTCATATGTAGTGCTGGGAACCATGTTGAATTTAATTAATTAATTTAATTTATTTTAATACAAACAAAGACGACGGGCTTAAATTAAATTCAACATGGTTCCCAGCACTACATATGACAAAAACGAATAGAAATGTGCCTACTGCTGACTGTGACACGGTACAAATTACTAGTACTTAAACACATACATTTCTCTATAAAACACACAGTTTTCCCTGAAGATGGCTCCTGCAATGGTAGCCGAAACATCGGATCAAATCCAACATACACGGTATCACCCAAAAAAGATACATAATATAGACATTTCAATATTGGTAGATTAATCCACTATCAAGCGGCTACTACTGTGAAAGAAGAGGCAAGAAAATTAAAGCGATGACAGGGTATAAAAAGGGTTCTCTCGTTACTAGAACGAAGAAATAGTCCGTGTTACGATAGTGTTGAGCTATCTTTATTCGTTCAATTAACGGCGTCTGCATTCAACGAACTGCCTAGCCCTCCAATCGAGTGGCTCTTTTAACTATTCGGTGGTTAAATATACATATTGCAGCTACGTATCGTAAGGTTTAAGGCAAAATCAACCATTGAAAATTTGTGGAGTTGGACCATCATTAAGCATAAAAAATAATATGTCCCTAACACACTCATGAAATATGCGAGCTATACCTACGTCTATGTATTAGTGAGCAGGTGTCGTTGTGAGGGTGCAGTGAGGGGGCGAGAGGGGGGAGTGATTTTGTAAACACTATTATAAAGTGTGTATTTGTTTTTAAACGTGTTGGACTAAAATTAATGAGTCGATAAGTCCCACTTTGGGCAAGATATACTACCTTCCAGGCGAGCCATGTTCGATTTACAAATGTTACCTTTAAGAAAACCTTATTAGTGCCCAGGGGTGTATTTAGGACGAAACGTTTTATGCATTTTCATTAATATTGTGTAGGATTGACTTATGTTTTAACAGATATGAAAAATATTTATTGAACTCACGCATGGCAGCCAAACTTTGTTTAATAATAATTAAATTCACCTCGTTATTTTTTAATTCTTAAAAGACTGTGGTAAATAATCCCTTTGCGCGCGGTGATGTAACATCGTTTTACCACTAGTAAAAGATGGAATATTCTAAAGTTCAGACATTTGAAAAACAAAAACATGCAGACACACTGTTTAATAATTCATTTTCCATAATTTATGCAAATAAACGTGTAATTTAGCCCTGTTATAACAAAATAAATTTAAAATCACAAATACGCCGCTCTTGTTACGCGCGTGCGTCCCCCATCACTGTCATCAACCGACTGAAGACTGAATCTGTTTTAGACAACATCCGCCGCAGAACAGCGTCTTTGTCTTCCTTGTCGTGACTTTTATCTTCGTGCTCTCTCTCGTATAAGGTGTATATATGTGTTTGCTGAATTAGCGGACATTCATTCTTCGCGCAGCATGATAAATATTTTTTGTATTAACATTCAGCATAGTTATACAAATTTAACTTTCTAAATTGAGTGTAAAAATGTCCATTTGAAGATAACAAAAAATACAAATTCATTATTTAAAAAAAATAAGAGAGATATATCAAGTCTTGTGTCCTATGTCGACTAGTGAGACATCACAGCCACACAAGAGTTAATGACGCACAGGATACTTTATTGGTTCTCAAATACTTAAAGATTTGATAGAAAATTGATTAGTGTTACGCTTCACGCGCTAGTATAGGGATTTAAATATACATATTTCTTAAAAAATGCATTTCAGTTAATTTAATAACCATTTCATATTGACCTTGTCGGGCATTGATCCCGGGACCCAAAAAATCCCAAATATGTCGTCTTCAATTGAAGTCGTCTTAAAAAAAAAAAAAGATTTATGTTAATTAATTTCTAATGCAGCTCTGTAAGGATCCGTAACATTTTTTGTTCACATTTATTTGAATAGGTTTTTTCAAAGCGTGTTTAACACAGTTTGAATTATAAAAATGCTTAATTTTACGTCTTACTCGGATGTTTAGTTTGAGGCGTTCGAAGTGATTAATTATCTGAATATATCACATTTATTGGATATATTTGTTGGGATAGAACCGCCACTAATGTTCACTGCGTCAAGCGACTTAATCACCGGCATTGCGCCACGGGGCAGGCAGAGAAAATGATAATAATCATGCTTATTATACTCAGCATATCTCTTGGTATTAGCGTATTAACGAGTATTATAATTTCAATAATATTTCGGCATAAAAAATATCAATTTTGGTTTATGAAAGAAATATAAAAGCGCTTATTTCAGTTATTATTATGGATCACTTATTTAGCCTTTTTTCAAAGGCGCATTACGAAAATTCTTCTATGTGGTATTGAATAAAATTAGTCAAAAAGGTGATTTAAAAAAAATAAAAATATATTTAATAAAATATAAAGTAAGGACATGTTAAAAAAAAGAAATACATAAAAAGCTAAAGTACAGAAACAAAAAACAAAACGGAATACCACACTAAAAAAGAATCAACCTCTTGTGCTTGCTGTGAGATTACAATATTAAAATAAATAAATAAATAAATTAATAAATAATTTAAGTACAAAATACACATATATTCCAAAAATAAATGAAGGTACATGAAACATTTTTTTTTTCAAAATAAGTGATTTAATCTTAATTTAAGGATTTAATAAAATTGAGATAACAGGTGGGCGTTAAGTTTTTTTACGAACATCACTTCGCTCTTACAATTTCGCAATTTGGTGGGAGAACGTTCGATGTCATTTATGAGATATAACATTTAAAAAATGTTATCTTTTAGGGGTTAGGTGTTGTTAGCGGAATACACGTTTTCAAGATTTTATAAAACTGTTATGCAATGAAAAATATTTTGAATATGTCCAAATGTTTGTAGATATGCTGGATTTCCTCCCTAGAGAGTTGTTTATTTTATTTTAATTATATTTGCTTTGGAAGTTCAACAAGAATACATAAAATACATACGATTTGTAAAGAAAGCGTTGGTATCGTTCTTCATATAAATCTTCAATGATAAAACTCCACCATCTTTCATAAATTATATAAAATAAGTGTGAAGCTTAATTAAATCAGTTGGATTGATAATAAAAATTGAGCTGAAGAAAAAAAAAATTGTTTTTTAAAGAAAAAATAAGAAGATACAAGAAGTAATAAAATAAACTAAAATTATTTACATGCACAAAAATTAAGATTGTACATTTGATTTCAAAAACACAGCAATACTTTTATTATGACCATTTACTCTAAATATCAATATTTACTTTTTTTTCTTCTATTTAGAGCCTTGTTTGTAAAAATTGGAAGGTAAAAGGTATCGGTGATTTCATTCATTTACTATTCAGTTCTATTTTTTTTGCAGCAGAGAGGTAAAACTGTTTTTTTCTCTAATTTGCCAAAATAGTTGCATCAAAAATGTAAACTTAAAAAATTTCGGCAAAAATCCCTTAAAAAGCAGCAGATAAATCATTACACCATTTGTTTTATTGATTTTCGATAAACCACCAACAAATACCGATGGTCACTTTGAGGCACTATTTGTAAAAGGGCGTTTACATGTAGACAATACAATATTATTTTGTCCCAGAACTTGACCATTGTCCACGTGTAAACAGTAGTTTGTAAGGCAAAACATTGTCCCGAGACATCGCCACCGAGATAGACGGACAGGCAATCTCCGCGGAAGAGTTATTACCCCCACCATCGCGCGAGGCCAACGAGTTGCTCCCAAGAAAAGATTTCCTCCAAAAATGGCGGCAGAAAACAATGCTTTCTATTATTTCATTCATCATTTAATAATTCCAATACATCTCGGTATAAAATTAATAATATTATATGTGAATTCGCTCGGAATAAACGTCGTCGAGTGTACATTTTCGCATTTAACTATTTTTTGTACAACTGCCGTTATCTAGCTTTTATTATGAAACCCATTTGAAAAGTACAGTAGAACTCCGTTTATCCGAACTCCAGTCATCCGGATTGTCAAATATTTAAATAAAAAATAAAGGAGAGGTTTTTAGATTTAATATTTGTGAAATTAACTTTGCCGGACATGTTTCAGTAAGTTTATAATGTGATAGCAATTTTTTTGTTTTTTTTTTATTTTTATTATTTTTTTTTGTTTTCTTACAATAAACATAATAATAAAACAGAGTATTAAAAAAATAAAGCATAATTACATATCAACGAAATACATATTAATAGAAAAATAGTAAACAAAAATCCCACAAAGGCATAGCCTGTTCGTGGGTATACAAGAAAATGTTAATGAATTTTTGCTCCTATAATAAACAGTGGACAGTTATAATATTTTTGTACAACATAAGAAAGAAAAAATAAAATATTCTGTAAAAGATAATATGTTTTTTTTTATAGTAATTAAAAAAGGAAATAAAAAATATTAAAAAAAAACACAAAAATATTCCTTTTTATTAAAGAGCAACAAAATAAATCATAGAAAAAAAGAGTTCATATCTTTAGTTTGAATCCAGTAAAGTGCATGTTTTTAAAAAGAAGGAAAATTTTGAAAGTTTGGAATCAATTCAATGTTATCAGTAAAAAAAATATTAAACATTTTTGGGCCTATGAAATATGCATGTCTCTGTGCGAGACTCGTTTTACAATGTGGTATTTCTACTTCACTGTATCATTTAAAAAGCAATAGAATCGGGCAATCGTTTATCCGGATTGTTGGAGTTTTATTCTACCTAGGTAGGTGCATATTAAAAAAAAAATGTACGGCTACGAGAATAACGTATATATTTATTTATGCGTCATTGCAAATCGCTTCAAAAAGAATCTGTTTTGCCTTCGGAGAAAAAATCTAAGTTCCGAGATACGGCGTTGACCTCTGTGAGGAGTCATATTAATTACTGTTATGTAGGCATACGTATATGTACTCGTATATATACAAATGTAAGTAAAACAATTTCGTCATTCGGTGTAATTTATGATTCAAATTTAGACTGAAGTAATCCAAAATTATCAATAAAAATACTAATTAGCCGCACATTAATTACATAATTATCTTTTACAGCCAGACCGTGATCTATGCTGGAAGTTATTTGTTTTGATTTTGATTTCTGATATACGCCAGCTTCTCTGTACGTGGTACTGGGTGTTTGCCAAATATATGTTTTTATTATTAAAGATTTGTACTTTGTAGTCTTCAAGGGACACTATTAATTAATGTAGAGTTCCGTTAATAGATTGGATGGAATCAATGGTTCTGTAAAAAAATACTTTTAAACGATCAATATACATATTATGTATTGTGTATGCAGATAATTGGTAGAACTGCATAAATATCAATTTATAAATTTTGTGTTTTTATTTTTTATTAATTGTTTAATTTTTTATTTATTGTATTATTTTGTTTTGCATTTTTTGTTTCTTTTTCATAATATTTTGTAAACTTGCCAAATACAAGAGCCAGACTCTTTTTTGGCAAGTTCAACCTTAAGTGTTCCATTTTTTAAATGCATGTATTGTTTTTTTATACTAATAAAGGTTTATATTAAATAAAAAAATTAAAAAAATTGGATTCAACTCTCCTTTTATTTAAAAAAAAATATATATATGACGCCTTTCGTCTTGTTAGGACCTTATCAAACTGGATTTTTTTGAATCCAATAAAAGTGTTTTATTTTTGTTTTGGATACCTTACCAAATTTAATCAAAAAACATATTTTTTATTTAATGGCATCAGCCATAAATCTTTTAAATAACGGCAGAATTTTTTTTTTAAAGTTGGATGTTTTAATCCTAGCGATTTTAGGTGGGTTTGATATTTGTGCATTAATAAATTGCAACAACCCCACAGACAATATTCCGACTGGGTAGTTATGCGCGGACTTGTGCAAAATATAGTGCAGTGCTCTCAGTCCAATGCTAAAATATGGAACTGCGTAAGTATTTTAATTTCTTTAAGGTGGTCTTCCAGTAATGAATTTCACAAGTCCATGCGTGCGCAAATTGTATCTATGGAACCAATTCTAACATACCAATCCTGGTTAATTTTCCATATATTTTGACAATTTTATAACAAATTTCGCACATAAATCGGTTGAAAAGATGGTATTGTAATAATGAACGATGAAATAAAACTCTTTTATGGTGAAATTATGGCTGAAAATTGCTTTTTAGTTTATTTCAACGAACTTAATTCGAATTTCTGTGTTAGTAGTAGCAATACAATTTTATTTATGTATGTGTACCAAGTGACTGCTTCCCTAAACAAAAAAAAGAAAACCTCACTGATCGCTCCTACTATCAGGTAAAGCTTATAGATAAAGAAATTATAATGCTAATAGAAGAAAATACCTAATTATTCAGGTCACAGCAGAAGACAAACGTTTTTTTTAATGTTTGAAGAACTACATTTGTGGAATATTATTAATCTTACCGGGTTGTGGTCCCGTGATAGTATTATGGACTTACGGGCCAAAGGTCCGAGGTTCAAATTCCCCTCTGCTATAACTCGATTTCCATTTTTCCAGCACAAGTTATTTACGACTTTAAGAGAATGGCCTGAAAATTTTAATATTTTAGTAAATAATAAGAACTCATGTATTTTTCTTTTACTTAAAAAAAAGAATTAAAACAAAATAAAAAATAATCTTTCACGCGCCATTTTTTTAACCAACTAGCATTGCCTTTTCCAGGGTTAATCACAAACCCTCATAATACGGATAAAATGTACCAAGCTAGGGATGAGTAGGTGCACTATAGTTAAAGAAGAAATCAAGTGTTGGAGGACAGAGGCATGCAAATGTCCTTGCCCCTAAATAGAACTTAACTTTAAAGACAAAATGGAAAATGATAATTTAAGCCTCCTTTCTTCTAATAATTAATTTATAAACTGGTTCAGTAAAATAAAGTTTTCTTTTCCACATAAACTTTTAATTTGCATTCGTATTTTTTCTAAATTATTTTATATTTCTTATTTTCTACTTACTCGTATTAAAAAAAACCTAAACAAAACATTCAATTTTTATTTTATATACCCCTATTTTTTATATTTATAAATGCATCTACACCATAGATTTTATAATGTATTCTAGATTAAGTATACCCACGCACAGACCATGCCCAATAAGGACTTTTTGTTTTAGTAAATAAAAAAATATACCAAATGTAAAAAAAATTGTGAAAAAATACCTAGCTTTCTCTTCATTCATATATTATTTTCTCATGCACGCACACCTATTATTCTGACTTTCGATATGTCCATAATAAAATATTTGTTGAATTTGATCATGCCGTGTTTTTCTCGGTCTTGTTTGTTTTTGCATCCAATCAATATTCGCATCGTAAATCCGTTTCCCCGTTCTTTCGACGTCCATTCGCACTACAAGACCAACCAACGCAACGCACCGAATTAAAAATAAAATGAATTAAAATAAAAATTTTGAGGACACCCGCTTATTTGGGCCGTACCAAAGCGAGTGGTATCAGATATACTAAACGTTTATCAGTGTCTTTGAAAATTCAGTGTACCTGTCTACGTGTCTGCCAATGATTTATCTTTCGAAGCGGAGTTAATGTTAGACGATAGTGTCTTAGAGAACAGGAAAATAATTACCATAATAACATATTTTTTAAATAAGCGAACATTTATTTTATAACGCTTCAATGATTAGGTATAATATATTTTGTTAATGTTGACAACGATGGAGTACATTTTAGATAAGAGAATATGGAAGTCTAGGTTTATGACCTGTAATTGGCTGTTTTAAGTGGCCACTTTACATACTGTGGAACATTCACCATTGTGCCTGTTTCAATTGTTATTTTTTGGGATTGACTGCGGTCGAGAAATTGAAGACTTTTGGGGATACCTCTAAATATCAGGCCATAGTCGCTTGAATTTTTTTTGTAAATTTAATTTTGAAATTAAGTTAAAGATATGCTGTAAATATCAATACAATTCAATTGATGATTATAAAGATTGCAGGTTATATTTATGTAACAATAAAAAAAAAGTAATAAGATAAAACCACTGAACTTCCTAATTTCACTATGGACATGAGAAAGAATGACAATATCCGACGTAAGCTCTTCGTTTAATTTTCCAAGCTCACAGTGAAAGGGGCAATTAATTAAGTAAGCAGTAGAGGTAAAATCAATGACGATTAGGATGTATTGAATGAATATTAAGAAGTAATTCGTTTGTTGATATATATATATACATTTTAAAGTTTTTTTTAATTTTTTTATTTGAATTTTTTTTTTTTTTTTAGTTTTGGGAAACCGATAGGAAGACCCACGGTTTTTAAAACGATTTTCGGTATGTGGAGATATTGATTGTTGATTTTTAGAAAATTTCAGAGCTGAAATCTATATCACTGCACAACAGCGGCCTCCGTGGTGTAGTGGGAAAAACGCTTGACTCACACGTTCCGGGTTCGATTTCCGGTGAGAATACAAAAAAAAAGTGATTTTTCTCAAGCCTGGGTGTTCTGTGATGTAATTCACCACTGTAATTGGGCCTCCTGGCCTGCTGTGGTGCAAAAAAAAAAACATTTAATATTCCACCCAATATTCTTTATTCATCATCAATCACATATTCGAACCTGATGGTGCATATGACACTGCATTGGTGAACCAAATGCAGCGTATCTCGATAATTTGTTACGGGAAAGTAAGGTGATCAGTCTGACGCTTCGGGTACCAGTCCAAACTTTATGAAATATCATGTATAAAAACATATTTTTCATTAATATTTCATGTCAACCATGTTGCGAATTGAACCCGAGATCTCCTCCGTTTTGACCACGAGGCGGAGACGGAGTTGAGAATATGGCATTCATAAATATTTTTGTTTCTCGTCAGTCAAATTGTTATCAGACAACCATTATTACAGCTGTATTAAACCACCTACCATTTAAATCGTTCATTATATGTTTACAATAGATTTTTTCAATAGATAGTTACTGCCTAGTGCCGAACAGACATTTTAAACAATATAAGAATTATAGCTATTTCGATTATCCTTTATAATGATTATGGAGGGTGGTTTTTAAATCAATTAAATAGACAAATGGTTTTGTGAATTACCCCTAACTTTAAGCGCACGTTCTTAAAATGTACACATTCATGGTTTGTCAAAATTTGAACCAAAATTAAAATCGCAATTTGAAATTCATATTTTTTTTATCAATTTTCCCCGGGTAAGATAAAATACTAAGATAATACTGTACAAATCTTTTACATTTAAAAAATTTTCATATTTAAAAAAAAAAAATACACTTGTAATAATTTGATGTGACTTGACAAATGGTTTTAAAGGATGTACTATTATGCATAAAATAAATAATAATCTGCCTGCGGGTCAGTAAAGAGGCTACATCCATAAAGAAAAAGGAAATGATTTTGAATGCACCTATTTTATAATAACTTTTTTGTAAACTATGTGTAATATATGTATTATATATTGGATTAAATAAAAAAGAAAAAATAAATAAATCTCTGATCAAATAAATTGAATCCTGAAATATTTATTTATTAGACGGCACAAGTGCCCCTTTACAATAAAATATTATAGTCAGTTCAGTTTTACAAAAATAAAACCAATATTGAAAAATTGAAATATAAAAAGAAAAATATATATTAGTACCTACATATGTTGTATGTACCTATGTCAGGATTCAAAAGATCTAAAAAAGTCGGTAAATTATGAACGTAAAATGAATTAACAGCAGATCATAAGCATAGGTAGTTTTTGCAAATTCATCTTTAATCGTTACTATAGAACATCATAAAATGTTTTCATAAACAGATTATACGATATGCCTCCAAAACCTAGATTATGACAAAGAATATTGAGGGAACCATTGCAGCCTTCCAAAGAAGAATCTTCAGAGTTGTCTTTGACCCTTGGCGTCGTCGCTACAATAGAGAGCTACATGATATCTGCGGAGCACTTGATGTAATCAACTTCATCAGGGTGGGCTGGCCATAATAAAATGATTATAATTGACGACGAAAACCCCATAAAACGCCTAACTCTCTCTGTGCCACAAGGACGACAAAGACCTGGAAGGCACAAAATGCAATAGACGAACTACACCAGTGCGGATATGACAACGTTGGGAGTGAGGAGCAGGAGAGGAAGAGCAGCAATCCACCAAGAGTGGAGGAGATTTCTAGTTACAGCTAAGGCCCCCCCAAGGCTGTCGAGCTTGTCGAGATTTTTTTTATTTTACCATTTTTAGTTATTAAAAAAAGTCCTTACGATTTTTTAATTTTTGGGGCCATTTTCAACGAGTTGTAAATAACCCACAATTAGAAAATGGGAATAAACTTGGGGTAGAGAGGGATTCGAACCTCAGGCTCTGATCTGTGAGTCCGCAATACTAGCTACGGGACCGCAACCCGATTAATTTTAGTGAATTTAAAGAGCTGAAACCCATGTTGTTGTGAAGAGATTCATCTTACGAATTTTTTTCACACACTGGACAACGTTTAAAAAACATTTTTTATACTTGGACAAGTTGGTTTAATTAAAATATTTTGAATTTATCTAAATGTTTGAATTTATTTCAACAGAGAGGGAAAAAAAAATTTGAGAAGGGATTATGGAAGTCTAGGCATTTACAAGGCTTATGACCTGTCATTGAAATTCTCTTTCTGTTGCTCTCTGTTGAAATAAATTTAAATATGAACAACTCCCTAGGGAGAAAATCTTCCATAAATAAATGTCTTCAAACATTTGGTAAAACTAAAAACTCTATATTATTTATATTGCATTAACTGAGAACTGTAATATACACAAATGAATTACTAATGCATTAACCACGAAGATACATAATTTACTCAATGCGTTCCCAAACGCCATAAATCTATTCACAATCACGCAACCACTTACAAAACTACCCTCGTTTTGATAACGCGGGGGAGGGGATTCTGCAAATGCATGTATTCATTATTATTTATATCGGAAAAGTGTGTCACAGACCCCAACGCGACAAGATGAATCTCCAGGGTAATTATTTTTGTATAACCTGGCAACCTTCTGGGAGTTTGTGCCCTATAATATTTCAAAACTTGATCTGTTTTGAACTTATTATCGTCAAAAACGATCCTTAAAAATTGTTAAATTGAATTATTTAGAGTAATTACATACGAAAATCTCAATTTCTTGATAATGGTAAGTGGTTATAATGTGAATGATGATTTTTTGTTCTAATAATTCTAATTTAGTCTAAATATTTTATGTAAACAAGGCACACATTAAAAGAGACAAATAAAGTAAAAAATAATCAAGTTATTAATCAAAATTAAATCACAGATTAATATAATTTATAAAAAACACGAAACTAGCATGAAAAAAAACGATAATTTTACAACTTATACATAAAAAAAAACATTACTTAAACAGTACTGCAATACTTTTAGGAAGATAATATGGAAGTGTTAGCATTTACAGGGCTATTGGTTTTCCAGATGTTTATTAAAGTGATAATTTTTGTTTGAAGTATTCTTTAATAATATTTATTTTATTTTATTTTATTCAGAAAACATACAGTCCTACAAAATAAGTATTAAAAACAACAGTTTTTTAACAGAAAAAGACCAATTAAGTTTTCATAAATTAAAAAGATATAAACATTAAATGTGACAAAAAAATAAAAAATAAATAAGAATTTTAAGTGAGAAAAGAATAATTGTTGACATTTGCGTTTTCCATGGAGGTAATAAATTAAAATACCGAATGTACACTCCGAGCCATCCACGCACACACATGAACGCACATATAAAACATACACAAACATATACATTACATGCGGCACATATACATAGCATAAACCACTCAAGATGCACATTCAGCAACTATCCCAAATAATCGACCCCATGAAGAAATTTTCTGTACAAATGCAACGTGCAGTTAAAAATGTCTACATCAATACTGAGTCCGTTATATATGCCTGCTTTCACTTTCTATTTTGTTGTATCCCAACTCAACACAGGGCTCTTGGCCTCATAGAGTTAAAGATGCGTTATTATTTTTTTATAATATGTATCTTTAAACAAATAAATAAATTTAAAAAAAAAGAAAGCTTTACAAAAATTAAATATTCAACTGACTTTCTGACAACTCAATGTTAAATTTTTATTTATTTTTTACATTTTATCATAAAAAAAAATATGTTCACTTTGCCCAGCTAACATGGGTGTACCCATGTTAGCTGGGCAAAGTATGTATATCCCGTTCCAAGCTAGGCAATTACATTTTAATACACGATAATGGTTTACAAGTTAATAGAAAGCACAGAATAATACAATATAAATTAACTCGTATACACATTTTAAAACATATACATACACACATAAACACACACACATACATCCATATACATATATACATACATACACATATATACACATATACATATTCAGAAATATATACATACATACATACACACACATGTACATACACCCATGCGCATACTCATACATAAATTCATAAAACAGAGATAATTTATTTAGTATAATGCGAAACTTCATGATTGCCATTTGGATATACATATTTTTAAAAATTATTATTTTTTTTTAATATTTTTTTTTCAACATCCAATAAGCATCTCCCATCGATTAAGTTGTTAATAAAACTGAGGTCAAAATATGTAAATTAAAATTTACTGTTTTACAAATGCCACCATGCAACAATTCTAACTATTATTATCATCACCACGAAAACGAAACACATTTCCACTACAGAAGCAATCCAGCCTTGTCTTCAAGCATTTAAAGATACTCAAAATATTATTTATTAGTGTATTTAAGATCTTAAAAACTAACGTAATAAAGCATAAATAAATATAAATAAATAGCATCTTAAACTACATCAATCAGATACAAACAAAACAAAAACACTAGGAGATATTTCAGCAAAATATTCTTATGAGGTTTTCTCAGAGCACGAGTTATATCATATCCAAAACCCGTAAGCCTTTTTCTCCGAGACATCTCTCCTTTATCGCACCGAGAGTGTTCAATATTTTGGAAGAGCGTATTAAGCTCTCAATGACAAAAACTATTTTCAGGAGAGGAGTTAAGCATTGGATTTTTCTTGGCGGGAGGGATTTGAGTGGGAAACTCCTTGATGATTTTCCGAAAGTTCGAGTTTACTGTTTACCATATTGATGTACCATATATTTGTTTTATTTCAAATCGTTATTAATATTGTCGTGTTTCTGATCCAATATAATATTTTTGATGTTATATTCATATTCCTGTATCAACTAATTGCTCGTCCCATCTCAACACAGGACTTGGGATGGAGTTGGGACTTATGTCTCAAATAATGTATAATAAACTGCCTTTAAGTTAATAAATAAATAACGCTACTGAAACGATCACATTTCGAATGAAATTTATCGGACAAGATACAATATATGAAAGATTTACCAAATTGCTCAACAATCCAATCCTAAGCTCTAAAACCTCAACCAGCGCCGGATCGTATTACCAATATCGCGGGGAGGTTGCGAAACCATTTGCAAAATGTGTTTTCAGTTTCCCGTCGACAAGGGGTGGGAGCTGGAAGGCAGCGTAAACATCTCCAGCTTATCGCTGTGAAGTTTATTTAGTTTGTTTTCATTTTATTGTGTGGGTCTGGCCCGATACAATGCGCCCTAGGGGAGTGATTTTCAAAATGCCGGTTGATAGAATTCGATCGTATTTTTTATATTACTTCATATAGATGGTACACATTTGCATCGGCGACTCGTGGCGCGTCGCGATTGATAAAAAAGTGATAAAATAAGAAATTGAGAATTAAAACTCTTGCAGCCGAATATTTTGCAAACAAATAGAAAGATTTTTAATGGGGCGATAACAATCAGATGATAAGCAAGCCATTATTTTACTATGATGTTAGGGTAAAGCAAGCAAAGAGTGCGCACTTGAAAAACTTTTTATTTTGATAAATTCTGTAATGAAAAACCTACCAACAGTTATAATCACATAAAAATATAACGTTTTTGGAAACAGAATAATATTTTGTTAGTCAGTTAATAATACTAAAATTACAAAAAAAAACTTTTTTTTGCGTACTGTTTCCCAATTTACAAGGTAAGAAGAGTTTGCGTATTATACAACGTTATTTAAAAAAAAACAAATCACTGTTAAATACTCCAAAACCGTAATCAGTGCTTCCACCGTGCCACCATGCATAACATCTTATATTGGACCCAATACACTCCCGGTACTCAACGTATACATCTTTGTAAAAAGGGCAACAGAGGACTTTTTGGCTGATTTTAGCATCTAAACTCAATGGTTTCCCATCAGTTTTTGGTTTCTTCTCTGCTTTCTTTGATTTTGCTAGTAATTTTTCTACCCTTTTCTTCTTCCTCCTTTGTATGTTTTTACAAATATCTTCTATAGAGCACGCATGCGTACTTTTCTGTTTTGGCACCCATTTGTCGACATAACTCTCGCTTTTGGCTCTTTGAGGACGATAAAAAATCTTAAAATAAATCAAAGCTTACAAAACTTTTTTCTTCTTCAATCAGACATGATTTTTTTAAATAATGGTGTAAAGTCAACAAATTAGAACTAAAAATTTGAAAAATGCAAAATAATGTCATTTCATAGAAAAAAGCAACCGATTTCCTTCGAGTACCTACTAAAACACTCCAAAATTGATGTAATTAAGTCCACCAACGATTTAGGAGTTGTTTTGGACTATAAATTGACATAAAACGAGCATATAGATAATAAAGTAATTTAATCACTGAAATTACTTGGCTTCATTAACAGAATATCCTCTGATTTTACTAATGCCCGCCCTATCAAAACTCATTATTGCTCAACTGTACGCCCTTTTCTAGATTATGCCTCGGTAGTCTGGTCTCCATTTTATATGAATCTTATAAATCATATTGAATCAGTCCAACATCGCTTGTTTCGAAAAGTAGCATGGATGCTTGGACAAGAGAGAGGTAACTATTTATATACTGATATCGATGTTAGTTAGATGTGAGCCGATGTTAAATATTTCTAGTCTACAAGAACGTAGAACTAAAATTTACTATATTTATGTGTTTGGCAAACTAAATGGTATAATCGATGTGCCATCATTACTGAAATAGTTACAGTTATATATTCCGACTTGTAGGTTGAAAAACAATAAAGTACTGTTAACCGATCAGCATAGAACAAACTATAGCTGTAATTCTCCAATCACCGTCTTAATTGATCGTTTACTCAAGACAAGATCTAAACTTTTTTGGTTTAACTTTACAACGATTTAAACGACTACTAAATATATAATCAAGATTTTGTCTGATGTCCCTTTTGTTTGTCAATGCTTTTTTATTATATTTTAATGTTTTTAATTCTTCTGGTTTTAAAATGTTTATCTAAATTGTATATACGGACAATGTTCATAAATAAATAAATAACCAAAATAATTCATTGAATAGCAGACGGCAGTCAACTATCGCCGAAAGTTACATGCTTTATTTTTCAGGCCTTAAAAGGGAATAAAGGTGAAAAAAAATGAGATTGAAGAAATTAAAGTATACGTTTCTTCCGGTGTGATTAAAACAAAGTTACACTAAAACATCTTGATTGGATGAGTGATGATTCCACAGTCGATATATATTTGTTTACCACTCGAAAAAATCATCAGGCAGAAGAAATTATTTTAATCGCACCGCGCCGCTTCTGGTTTTCAATACAACTTGCCACTTATTGTTTTTCGATTTAAGAGCCCCAACGCTACGAATTGTACGCCCATACCCCTCACCAGGGGTGTCGTTTGTATAATACGAACACATGATCATATCTTAAATCGGAGACATAACATACAAGATCACTTTACCAATTTGTTACTCCACTCTCTACCCTACGTACTCCCATGTACAAACATTCATATATATATACATACTAAAGAAAAAACTACCTACTTTTTTGTTTTTTATATTAAACTAGCGGACCCGACAGACGTTGTCCTGCCCGAACGTTGGCTTGCCTGCTATTTGTTATTTTTTTTTATATTTAAATCTTAAAGTAGGGCACACATATCATACATATTGTTATGTGTGTTCTAATAATAACATTGCAAATATATTTAATTTATAAATTGTTTATCACATATGTCTTGACCATTATTTTAAATTTTGATATGTTTTTTTCTTCATAAATATTTTTTTCCATTTCGTAATACTTTTTAATTGCTTTAAATAAAATCGAATTTTGTGACTTTGCCTTTTTCCTAAATGGAAGTCTAATTTTGTTCTTTTCTCTAGTATTGTGATCGTGTTCATGCTGGTTCCGATCAATTTTTTTCCAAAATTCTGTTTTTTTATTAGAGTTTATAATTTTATGAACAAATATCATTGTATTGTAAAATATTCTTTGTTTATATGTTAATAATTTTATTTCATTTACCATCGACTTCACCCTCGTATATCTGTTTTTTTTCAAAATGATTCTAAAGGCTTTATTTTGTAATACAGTTAGTTTATCTATGTTTTCTTTGTTTGATAAAAATAAAATGCTACTACAGTAGTTAACGTGTGGTTCAATAATTGCTTTGTAAATAGTTTTGCAGGAGTCCTTATCAATAAATCTTCTGATCCTTCCCAAAATTGATATTTTTTTTGCAATCTTATTTATTACAATCTTAGCGTTTTGGTGAAATGTAAGTTTTGAATCCAACATTACACCTAAATATTATTCTTGGAAAAAGACTTTTCATTGATAAGTAAGTACCTAGATAATTAACATATTACAACAAAGATGAAGAAAATTTAAGAAAAGGTAATATAGAAGTCTAGGCATCTACAGGGCTTATGACCTGTCAATGGCTGGTTTAAGTGGCCACTTTACACACTGTGCAACATGTTTTTTTTTGCTTATTAAAAAACAAAAATAATAAATAAAACATGAAAAGACCCTATTGTACTATTGGGTGTTAACATAAGTTCTGTCCGTTTTTACCAAATTTTACAGAAATTGACAGGCGCCGTGGCGCAGTTGGTTAGACGGCCAACTGTGAAACTGGCGTCACGGGTTCTATTCTCGCCAGTTGCAAGAAAAAAATACAAGAAATATTTTTTTCTCAATTGGTCTGGGTGTTGTGAATTTTTCATTACCTCCTTCCATATCCCCTCTATCTCACCTTCTGACAAACCTTAAAAAAGAGGCTTAGCGGGTTATTCCTTGAAAAAAACCAATATGGTAACTAAAAGTTTAAAAACATGGTAAAAATTATACGTCATTCGAAAGAAAATTTTCTGCTTTATAAAATGTCATCTTTGCTTTTACGTTACAAATACTATTTTATTTAATTGCAAGCCTTCAAAATGGAATGTCGTGAGCATTTTCGGCACCTCATTTTGTCCGTGTTCAATCGAGGGAATAAAGCTACCAAATCTACTTGCGATATTTGTTGGTGTCAACTTAAGTTGTGTTTTTTTTCTAAATTAAGAGTCGAAGAGGACACAACAAAAAAAAAATTCAAAGAAATAGTAAAAATTGTATTTTCTTTCATATTTGAAATAACGATTTTTATGATTTAAATTATTAAATCGTTTATTGACTAATAAAGGCATATATGTTAGGATTCTAAAAAATTGAGTAAATATCGGCGGTGTACGAGAAATAAATGCAGGAACTTAAATGAAAACTTGCGAAAACGCATTTCTTGTCATGATCCGTACGCTTGTAACAAATATTTTTATTGGAAAATCCCTGATTAATCCCATATCCAATAAATTAAAAAACACAGTGTATGCTTTAAAACCACTTCAAAGAAACATTTTTTTCATTGTAATTCAATGAAACTCTGAGTTAACTTAACTTAACTTTTGAAGTTAGAGTTGCAACATAGATATGGCGCTGGACTGGTCATGTTCCTCGCAGCTCAGACGATAGGTGGACAAAACGCTTCCTGTGCTGGCGCTTTCCGACTACAATCAGAAACCCTGGACGACCGCAGCTCCGCTGGAGAGACGATATTGTGAGACATTTGGAAACAGCGTGTATACAAATACAAATGGAGGAAGCCTACGTTCAGGAGTGGAGGGCTACAGGCTGAAGAAGAAGAATATTACTTTTGATATTCAATCGATGAAATTCAATCAAATTTTTAACTTCACAAACATCAACGGATGGAAGAATTGAAAGAATATAAATGTTTAAATAGAGGCCGAACGGTAAATATTACACAGTACGAAAATTGGCCACTTAAATCAGCCAATGGTAGGTCAAAAGCCCTGAGCAACTGCACTTGCTCAGTATCAGGCGTAGAAGAAACATTCTCATTCTATCACTTTTTAACAATATTTTGAATAATACCACTTCGTCTATTTATCTGAGAGAGCTTTTCCAACTTCTATCACAACATGGACTATATTTTTATTTTTGTAACGAAATAACCTTTTTAATACCCATTCACCTCTTTAATTTTTTGGCTCCTCTTTCACAGTAGTAGCTGCTTTATTGTTAATTAATCTACCAACTAATTCTTTATTTGGATAAACAGCAGATATATTTATCTTATATATTATATATAAAACAAAACAAATTACGAATAAGCCAATGACAGGTTTTCACAAGTAGCATCACAGTAAGTTAAAAAATATTCTCGAACATAAAATGAACAGTAATCTAATGTAGACTAATGTCAGAGACGCCCCTTCATTATCTACATTTTAATCAAGATTGAAATGTAACTATATAAATGTTTGAGTTTCTCCTTCTTCTTTTCTTTCCATCCTTTTTCCTCTCTTCAGAGTAAAGTGTTGATTTTAGAAAAAGGAAATAAAAAGAAAGTCTAGAAAAAAATCATATACAATAAGATTCTACGTAAATTGCTTAGAATATGTACATGTACGTCTTATTTTCTCAAACTAAACGGTTTGGGTAGGTAGGAAGAAATTGCTTTAAGGCAATACGCCGCCCTTATATGTCTATAAATTACATATCATAAAAATAATAACAATAATAATATTTGTCTGATTTATATATCGCCATTTTTGTAAAAAATCACCTAAAGGGCGCTTTACAATTTTACATTTTAACTAAGCTAAAGTGCCATCACCATAAAGTATCATTATTTCCTTTCCGTACCCGATGGTGCATAGGGCACTGCATTGGAAAACCAATCGCAGCGTATCTTGATCATTTTTGTTACATGAAGGTAAGATAATCAGTAAAAAAAGTATAGTAAAAAAAAGAGTATAGTAAAAATAAGAGTAAAAGATTTATTGTAAAAGAGTGAAGTATAGAAAAAAGTAGTAAAAAAGAGATGCATTTTGTAAATCTTAGATGGGCACACATTTTTAGACACACAAATTCAGCAAAAATAAAAATAAATAGCTAAATATTGAATAAACGCTGTTCTACAGCACTAAAGTTTCTTAAAAAATGTACTTTGGTGGACTCATTGCTAAAAGTAATTTCTTACAGTCAACCAAAAATTAAAAATTTGCACTTAAAAAAATCATTTAAAAAATGTATGTATATATACAAATAATCAATTAAAAAAAACAGCTGTTTTTAGTGGCCAGATAAAACATGCACATATAAACTTTCCTCATCATCATTCCCTCTCCGCATCTAATGGTGCATAGGGCACTGCATTGGTACACCAATCGCAGGGTATCTTGAGCATTTTTGTTACATGAAGGTAAGATCATCAGTCTTACGCTTCAGGTACCACTTCAGGGGCTATGAAATATTCTAGTGTAAAAACACCTTAATTTTTTTTTTCATATCAACCATGTAGGGAATCGAACCCGAGACCTCTAGCATGGTAGGCTTATGCATATAAAGTGTTAAATAAATAATTAGATGCCTAGACTTCCATATTCCCTTCCATGAATTGTTCTTCATCTCTGTTGTAATATGTCAAGTCGTAAATCATGTTAGATAATAGTGTTTTAATTTAATTTTGAACACACTCATATTATGTTTTCTGGACATATTCACCAATGCAATAAGGGTATACAAGATTTCAAATGTATTAAAACTACCAAGAATAGTGCTGTAAAGTTCCACGGAGCATATTTCCACGGCGAATGTGAAAGGATTTGCGTAATTTATGGCCATATTGCAAGATGTCTGCCGAGATCAAGTTAGTAATGTTATTCTTTTGAATGGATGAGGCAAATAATAACACGAACTTTATACTATTCTGTTTTCCTGCAAAAGATATATGGCCTAACCACCCGCGCCTCCCCTATCCCGGTTCAATATTATATTTTCTTTCGCTAACATAACGCTCTGTCAAGGAAATGGCATGCTATAAAAATGAGGAAAGCCGGGACACTTGGATACCGGTTGTGTACAAATCAAAAGTAACATAAAATCAAGCCTAAATAATCTTTATTTAAATTTCTATATTTAAATCACGTCTAAGAAATATCTCTTTTTCTTCCTTAATCGATACATCTTTCGTCTTTGTTTTTTATTCCTCTTTCCCATTTAGTACTATCATCGATTTAAGGTTAGTTATGTACAAATATTTTCGTCTCTATTTTCGTATCTTTTTTTTTTTAATCTATGGAAAACGCTTTGAAACATAAATGGTAGTATAAATAACACGTGTATTATATTAGTTGGTTGAGAAAAATGGCCACTTGGAAATAAGCCCACCAATGTACAATTAAAGTGGAGTAAAAAAAAAAAAAAAACACTTAATTATAATAATGAAAATACGTATATAGTTTTATTCCACTTTTATTAATAAATTTTTAACGATAAGATTTAATCGATAAGAATTAACTGCCGGGAATTTCGCTTTTAGAGAATCATTTCATTACCTCGGACCCGGGGGATATAGCTGTCAACGGAACTACCAACCAGCGGCCTCTGTTATAGTTTTAATGAAATTTAAATACATGTAATTGAAGTCAACTTTCATTATAAAACTTCATAAAATTGTACAATTTACACCAGTTTTTATTATAACATTCAAACAAAACTTATATTCTTATAATTGTTATTACCTAATACTTAAATTATTTTAATTTAAATTATTTTATTTCCATAATTATATAAAATCATGATTTACAACCCCTGCTTGCACTTGTATATAACATAGAAATTTGTTTGGTCTCCCACCAATCTGACGATGTCGGTCACGACAAAACCCGGTCACTGGTAAAAAATTATAAATAAAAGTGGAATAAAACTATTTACGTATTTTTATTATTATAATTAAAATGCAGTTCCACCAAGAAATGTCAGTAGAAAAACTCAATATATAAAAAAACACTTAACGTTGGGATAAACATAAATGAGTAGTCGGTGTCCAAGTGGATGAAGAGGATCTACACGGACGGCAGTCTCTTGAACGGCAAAGTGGGTGCAGCTTTTGTACCTTACGATGGCATCAGAGAGCTGCCGTCGAGAAAGTTGAAACTCGGCAATTTTTGCTCCGTGTTTCAGGCAGAACTCTTTGCGATCAGAGAAGCCCTGGTCTATGTTTTGAAGAAGCCACCAAACAGATGGAAGAAAATAACGATCCTGACAGATTGCGAATCTGGAGTCCATGCAATAACTGACCGAAATTCGGTCAACCCTATTGTAATGGACATAAGAACAGATATCCAGAATCTACGATGCAGACACCAAGACGTGTACATCGGCTGGATACGAGGACACTGCGGAATCCTTGGCAACGAAAAGGCTGACAAAAAGGCTCGGGAGGCTACGCTTAAGAAAACAGCCCCCGATTTCGCCAATTTTCCGCTCAGTTTTGCCAAAAGGAAAATAAGAAGCAGGACCCTTCAACTCTGGAACGATCGCTATTTGAGTGAGACAACCGGAAGTGTAACTAAAATGTTTTTCCCTACAATTTTTCATGCTTATGATTTCAGAAAAATGCAAAATGCTGGCTACGAGCTCACCCAGATGCTTACGGGTCATGGTGGCTACATGAGCTACCTGCATCGCTTCAAGCTCTCAGAGATCGACAGCTGCCCATGCGACGATGAAACTCCTCAAGATGTCCCTCACCTGTTGATGCATTGCCCTTTTTTTAGCTTTCAAAGACAACAGGTGGAGGCGCGATGCAGAGGCCTGGGTGAAGATCTATGCGACATCCCATCGGTGATAGGTAATAAAGAACTCACACGAGAGGTAGTATCATACATGATAAATATAGCGCAGGAAATTGGTAAAATAAACCAAAGTAGGGAACAAAATGCCAAACACTCCTCTAGTGGAACGGAAGGCCTGTTGACTACTGCCAACAGGCCGGCTTCTCCTGAAGAATTTTAAGTGGTTTCCTCTCCACGTGAGCAAATGCTGAGAAGTTCCTGATTAGCCCACATTAATATATCTCTCCTGATCCCTATAGTTAAGATAAATTTTAAGATATTTAATTGCAGAAAAATCCACTTTTTGAAATATAAACCTTGTATATTATAAGCAAGGTAAATAATAAAGCAACTCCCATATAAAAAAAAAAAAAAGTGGATGAAGAATACAGTTCTGTAATAAAGAAATCGGGTGGAAACAAGTCCACCTCGTAGCGTAGCAGTTGGCGCATTTGCTTACCACGCTTAAGAACTTAAGTTTAATTCCTGGGAAGGTCGACATAAAATATTGATTGAAAGCTGGTTCCAGACTGCAATATTTCGTATTCCTGGACTGACAACTGAAGCCCAAAGCTGATAGTCTTACCTTCATGTAACATATGATCGATATTCACTGCACTTATTGTACTAATGCAGTGCCCTATACACCATGGAGTGCGAGCAGTGGTAAGATGATGATGATCATAAAACATTTAATGTAAGGTTAGGCGCCTATTCTATCAATTTTTTTATATTTTTTTTAACTAGTAGAACTTAACTTTTAATAAGTTAATTCAACTTTTAGTATGTTTTTATGTACATATGTTATGTTTACTTATATTAAAATATAACCACCTGTAACTATTTTTGTAACAGTCTGTTTTTTTTTAATCAGTGGTATATGAACATATAGTTGGTTGATTTAAAATTTTATTATGGAAAAAAATATTGATAAACATGTTTATTTGTTAAGAAATAAAAATTGACTAAAAAATCTACACTGTACAATGAAAAGAGGAGGAGGTAAAGAGGGAAGGAAAAGGGAGGAAAAACGAAAAACCTAAATAGTCAGAAAGTGACATTTCATACTTAATTTGAATGTAAATTTATCTACTCTTACTGCCTCCATCTTCCATAGAATCATTTCTCTACAGTACCGCAGAGTGTGTGCGGACCAACTAATGCTTTACAAAATTATGACAGAAATGGTTGACTGTACAGAGCTGCTAGGTTGAATAACAATACATGTGCCAGCCAGGATTTGTAGACGGTACCACCTGTTTCATGTACCAATAAGTAAAATATCGTATGTTAAAAATGTTTTTTTCGTAGGACTTTTTCAGTGTACAATACAAAATTTACAAATAAAGATTACACAAACATCACTCTGTCAGATTTAAAATTTACACTAAAAATGCATTATGTAACTTAGTTACAATAATAAATATGTACATCTCCTTTCCCCTCCTTATCCTCTCAAGCATTCTTGTCCTAATCCCGCCCAATTTACAGTAACTTAATGTTCTTAAAATAAATATTTAAAAATTCTTTGATTATTGAGTACATGAAAATAACATTTTTATATGTATAAATTGTTTGTATTTATTTGATATGTAATATATTTTCTTTACTTTGTATCCTATGTGGAAATCTGTTATTAGTTCTGAGTTTATACACTATATCTGTTTGTTT
This sequence comes from Micrasema longulum, assembly GCF_059751315.1. Lineage (NCBI taxonomy): Eukaryota > Metazoa > Arthropoda > Insecta > Trichoptera > Brachycentridae > Micrasema > Micrasema longulum. The sequence continues at coordinate 239,558 of NW_028278438.1, forward strand.
ACTTTAAATATGTATGTAGAACTGTTGATTTCCCAAATAAAATAAAATAATAAAATGAATAAATAAAGCAGGCTGTCTCTGACATTAGTGGTTAGTTTTTTTCCAAATTTAAAAATAAGCACCAAAAGTAAAACAAAATGGTAAATGTTACACTTCATTCGAAATTAAGTTTTCTGCTCTAAATTAATATTTTTATTTGATTTCAAGCCTTCAAAATGAAATGCAAGTAGACGAAAGTGAACATTTTCGACACCTCCTTCTGGTCGCGTTCAATCGAGAAAATAAACTTGCTAAAGCTGTGTGCGACATTTGGGCAGTGTGCGTTGAAGATTCTATAAAACAATATAATAAGGGGGAAGGCAATAAGTACCAGGACGTTGGTGACTCATTTCACATGAAATTTAGTACATATAGAACGGCTCTTCTTCTTCATTTCATTGGTAATAGTTCTAGGTAACTATTTGTTACTATTGTCAAAAATTTGTTTTAAACTTCTTTATTAGTGTTTTTTTTTCTTTTTTCGTTTTTTACAAGTAAAAAATATTTCTCTTTTTCATTTTTTTTACATTATTATATATTTTATACATAAACATATACTATTGACTTAAATATTAGTTTTAAATAAAAATACATATATTTATATTTTTAATGTAATTCAAAATTGTTTTCTTAGTTTTTTTTAACTGGTTCAAAGTATTTCTAATACCAAATTATCTTTTTTTTTATCGATAATTCTATTACTGGTAATATTTTATTCTTCTATATAGTTTATAATTCTTAGACTTTCTTAATTAATAATATTTTTTTTAATGCTCTGTATTACTTATGCTTACATGTATGTATATTTAATTGTATTTGTAACTAATATGTAAGAGGCACTAAGTGCCGTTTATTTCAATAAAATAAAATAATAATTTGCTGTAAAATAATAAGGAGAATACATAATTGACTAATTTTTGCAATTTTATTTGTAATGTCGTCTTGTCCAGTTCATTCTGAAAAAAAAAACGAACACGAGCTATGTTAGCACACAATATTTCCTTTTTGAATAAGATAATTCTAGTAGTGTCCTTTTTGGCCTGAATTCCCTTTAAATACATCGTAAATTTCCTCTCGTATGTAAATATATTGGATATGTGGCCGAATTGGTAGAGACATTTTCCTAAGGAAGGGTAAAAAATGGTCCAAGTCTCGAACGTTTTTACGAATAATAACATAAAATAGAGGGGTCGTTAGTTTGTTTGTGTGAAAAATGTCTTTTCTATACATATCCCAGTGTCCTTCTGTACTTTATCGGCTTTGTATTTTACTAAGTTCGTGCAGTGGTGACTCGTGAAATTTTAAAAGTAAAAAAAAAACATTTCCTAGTAAGTATAGGCGGAGACGGCGAAATGCGAGAGACAATTAAAAAAAAAAAATTTTTCCTTTTTTTATTTATTCGTACATATTAGAAAAAATTGAATAATAATATATCTCAAACTCTATGAGACCAAAGGCCCTGTATTGAGTTGGGATACAACATAATGGAAAGTGGAAGAACGTACATAATTGAATAATAACAAAAATAAAATATTATTTCATAAACATACACATATTTCAAAGGGCACCTGGACCACACGCTTAATAGTAGTATATAAATATATGCAATATCTCCCAGCAGTCTCCTGCAATGGTCTCTTCTCTTATATAAAATCCACTTTGAACTTAAATTTTCCATTTCTTATTTAATAGTTTTTAATTTTATTTATAGCAGTTCATCACATAAGTATGAACAGATGCCTTCTATAACAGACAACCCGAAAAACCTCATTCAATATTGCTGTCTATATAACACAATATTATTTTACTTTTTGAAAGGTTCCGTGAAGTGTGTAAGGCTGAGACATGCATTACTGACAGAATTAAGAAAGGGGTGCTGCGTTGGTTTGGACATGTAGAGCGAATGGACAGCGAAAGAACGACTAAAAGGATCTACGATGCAAATGTTGATGGATGCAGAAAACGAGGAAGACCGAGAAAGACATGGCACGATCAAGTCCATCAAATACTTGAAGATGGACATGTCAAAAGTAGGAATAATCGGCGTGCGTGCATAAGAAGATGTATGAATGTAGAGGAAGCGAGGTCTGTATGCCAAGATAGAGTGTTATGGCGTTCTATCCTCTCTGTCTACCCCTACGGGGAAACGGCGTGATGGTTTGTTGTTTTGTTGAAAGGTATAGAAGGATATAGACTCCAGCAAGTAAGTTTTTATTCAGTTGTGATTCCTCATCCTATGACATCCAGTTTTGATCAAAAAGATAAAATACTCTTTCATCTTACGAGGCGCCAGTGTCAAAATCTTACCCAAATTCCAACCGATTTTCCGGAAAATTTATCCCGAATGTCAAAGGGTTTCAAGACATTATATGCGTAGTTCACTCGTTTTGGCACATAAATCACACCCGACAGCCAATTTCGGATGATGGATCAAACAATGACAGCATATATCAAGCTAGGAAACCTTATCTAGAATCATATTACGATAATATAACCTTTTTTTCTAATCACACTTTATGACATATTTTTTATGTAAACTTAATTTAAAAGTCCTTATGGCTAAAAAAACTGTTCATTTTATTGATAATTTTTAAAATGTTATTTTGAACTCCCGTTTTCTGTTATTTGCGGATGTCTGAAAACTTTTTGACGATTTTTGTCTTCTTCAAGCGGATATATCTAATACCCGTATATTTGAATGGGGAAGGCGAAATCACCTAAGTTTAATGTTTTAAAGTGTTTGGTTACGTCTTTCACTAAGGCCCAAACAACTCTATTTTTTCGCTACATAATGAATGATTAGAATCTGATACGAACATAAAATGTTAAGGAACTAGGCGTTAGATTTGTGAGCACCCTGACATTTAATAATCACATAGAGACAATCAGTGGTAATGCATTGAAGATGTCAGGATTCGTTCTGCGTACTGCCAGAGTTTCCGAAAATACCCGCGTACTGAAAACTCTTTACAACTCCTTGGCGCAAAGTAGACTCACTCGATGATTTAGGAGCCACATAAACTGAATTACTCTCTTATGATAGAGAACAACCAAAATAAGTTTCTGTGATATCTCTACACTAGTGAGTGCGGGTATTATTCTTAACAATAAGTAAAACATGCTTCAAATTAGTTATTTAACAAAGTTAACATAATAATAAAATAAAAACGTAATTAATATAATTAACCTAATAATAATCTTCTATATTACCTTCTCCAAAATGTTCTCCATCTCTGTTGTAATATGTCAACTTTAGATCGAAATAACTCTCTTAGAAATCCAGCCAGCCTGAAAACATTTAGACATACTCAAAATATTATTGTATTACAAATAGAAACACTGAAAAATAAACAACATACAAAGTATGTAGGTGATATAATTCAATAAGATGAATCTCACCCGCATAAATAAAGGTTTCAGCTCTTTAACTTCAAAAACATCAAGAGATGAAAGAACTGAAGGAATTTAGATGTTCAAATATGGGCAGAATGGTGAAGGTTACACAGTGTGTAAAGTGGCCACTTAAGAAGAACCATAACATGAACATAAAAATAAACAACGAAACTCTTAAAGAACTAGAACATGTGACTTACCTAGGACTCACAATGGACAGACAATTAAAATGGACAAAACACATAGACGGACTCACTAAAGTAATGGCATCACTACATAGCCTCTTCTACAAAATTAAAGATTTTATATCAAGAAAGGAAAAAAAATATGATGTACGAAGCCTATGTCAAAAGTAAATTGAGTTACATGATCGCCTTCTGGGGAACTGGTAACAAGACAGACATAACAAGAATACAAAGACAACAAAATAAAATTCTTAAACTAACATACAACCTACCCTACCTGACCTCTACGACTGAACTGTACAAAAAAACACACCAGTTTGACATAAACTACTTGACTAAAATTGAGACCTTAAAAATTGTGCACAAAATAACACTGGGAAACATACAAGACGACGACATAATATTAGTCAAAAATGCTGACATACATAAATATAACACCAGACAGCAAAAACACTATCATATTGAAAAAGCAAAGACAAACACAGGACAGTCGAAAATACTACATAATGGACTTAAACACTACAACGACCTACCTTACTACTTGAAAACTTTTAATGGAGACAAATTTAAAATCAATCTGAAAAAGCACATGATGACTGAACTAACTAGACTAGACGAGACATAAAATGACTAGACAATATAAAATTTCTAATGTAACCCTAACGGGTTTTTTAAAATTGTAAATAAATAAAAAAAAAAAAAAAAAAAACAGCCAATCACAGGTCATAGGCCCTGTAGATGCCTAGACTTCTATATTAACTTCTCTCAAATGTTCTTCATCTCCGTTGTAATATGTTAATTACAAATATAATTTAAATTTATTTTGTGTTATTTTTGTAATATAATTTATAAGGGCATGTGTGATTTTTTCTTTTGGTTTTGGTAGTTTTAATGTTTATTTAATTTTTAAAACTAACCTGTTAGGGTGATATCAGTTTGATAAAAAGCACTAATAAAGGAAGAAAAAATACTAACACTTGTAGCGGTAAAAAAACTGATAAATTAGTTTATGATTCCATTTTGATTTGAATATACATACCGTCTCCTTTCTCTATCGCTGTCTCTCTCTTCCCCCCACTCCTCGCTATCTCCACCTTCTCGGGCGGGTGGGAGGGAGTAGGATGGATACGATGGCAGGAAGGGAGGGGGAAAGTAGCTGAAGTAAAGTAGAGCCACTTACTGCTACTTTGAGAACAGTTTGTCGGTAACTAAAAGAATCTTTAAGATTTAAACTTAAAACAAATAGTTAGTTAACAATATATGTTGTAAACTGTTGTATGTTTGTCGGCCTCGTGGTGTTGTGGTAATCGCATTTGCCTACCATGCAAGAGGTTCCGGGTTCAATTCCCGACATGGTTGAAATTAAATATTTATTTAAAAGGGTGTTTTCACACTAGAATATTTCATAGTCCCTGGACTGGGACCTAAAGCGGAAGACTACTTATCTTACCTTCATGTATAAATAAAATAAAATATAAAAATCCGCTGCAATTGGTGCACCAATGCAGTACCCTATGCACCATTAGGTGCGTAAAGGGGATGATGCTGATGTATTAGTATACATTTCAATTTCTTATCCAGTGTATAAGAAATTAAAAAAAATATTTGTAAAAATAAACAACACATGTAATTCTATGTATTTGTGTGATTCTATAATGGAAGATATTGGATAAGACATAGCATATTATTCAGTTATTTAACTTTTTGTTCATAATTTTAGTTGTTCATTGGCGGGTTTGTTGCCAAACGGCATTTCTTACGACCAACTAATAAAATAAAAGTTTAATTTTTAGAATTCAAGTTACAAAACACGTTCAATAGAAAATAAACATAAAAAAGCAAAAGATTTATATAAATAGAAATAAATGTATTTGTGTACAAATTATCCTAAATTATTACCATCACTCAATGGGAAAAAGGAAAAAAGAGTAAACGGAAAAGGAGGAGATATTAAGGAAGAGAGAGGAGATTTTTCTTGAGACGTAATTTAAACAGAGATACTGTAGGAACATTTTTATTTATTAATTATTTTATTATTATATTAATATCATTTATTCATACAAATACAAACAATGGATTGTCTCATTCGCCCAAACGAGTATAGAATCAACTGCTTTACAAATGTATAGCTTATGTTATGTTTTTGTTCTTCCATTGTGCGTTTTGTAATATAAAGAATACAGATGTACATAAATTAATTATAAACATAAAATACGTAGTGTTTAAAACTGTCTGAACTGTTTATTATTTCTGATTATTAAGTCTTCTTTGTTTGTTCTCACATGTAAAAATATCAAAAAAGTATATTGTTAAGTGTCCTCGCCACGGGTAACTCCTTGTGAGGTCACATAATTTTTATCATTTTAAATTCAAATTCAAACTTAATGAGGCCAAGGGCCATGCGCTGAGTTGGAATACGACATAATGGAAAGTGGAAGCACGTACATAATTAAATAATAGCAAAAATAAAAATAAAATATTATTACATAAACATATCGCTGCCTCAGGGGAACAACAAGAAATTTGTTCAATAGAGATATAACCTGTCAAAGTTTTGGCCTATTTGTCATTCCAATATAAATGCATAAAAAATCGATTTAGTGTATATTTTTAATTTAAATACCTTTAAAATTTGTCCTTAAATTGTATTAACTACAAATTTATTTTAAAAAAAAATACATTTATTAGTTTGTTTGGCCTTTTTTTGACATGTTTCTGTGTGGAAATAAGAACGATGAGTGATAAATGTATCTTTGTTCTATTCCATAGAGTAACAAGGCTGAAATAAAAATATTTACTTAATTTCTTTAAATATTTTTAATGAATTTGATCATTATTTTGAATGGTATTTGTTACAAGTAGATTCATTTAACATTTTGACATGAATTATATTAATAATAAAACAAATAAAAAAATACAATGGGAGGTGATCTCTTATTATTTGATTGTGTACAAATTAATACTTGGAGACAAATTGATTAGTGGATTATACCCATGCTGATTCAATAACAACATTATTGATATCTCAACAGAGAAGCTCTGGAAACAAATATGGGTTATCAAGGCATTTACAGAGCTTCTTACCAGAATAATAATACCAACCGTGATAACCTTATAATAGCTATGTGATTACGCCACAGTGTTGTTATTTAAATATCTATCTATACCATCACTCCATGACTCCCTTGCGGGATAGGTAGAGAGGAGTGAGCGCCACTCACTTCTATCCTGATATTCGTCCCTTCCCTGGGCCTGGGTTACCTCACATTCATGCTGTTCCTTATTCATGCTCTTCTATTCCTTATACTCAAATCATGGCTTGACATAAATAAATAGGCTCGATATTTTTGTATGCAGTAAACAAGATAGAAAACATTGAGGAAATATCTCAAAATTTCTTGTTGTTGTGCACACTCAAAATGAGAGTGATCGAAGCACGGTTTGATCGAAAAAGAAAAAAGAAGATGCCTAAAAAGTGGCGCTATTTATGTGCCCGACCAGCCAATCCTAATTATTAGATTAGCAAAAAAAGCAGGCACTGCGTACAGTTGTCAGGGCCGCATTATTATTGGCATGGCTTAGCTTGAAGTCTTTTATGTTTATCGTGTTTATGAACATATTGAATACCACTATTTTATTGCCCTTGTTTGTTTTTGCTACAACGTTATATGTTCCTTTCTTCCAGTTTCTTGTATATACAGTATTGTGCAAATTAATGGAATAAGAGTAATTTTTGAATTTTTTTACGTATAGCAACACTGATATGTCAATTTACCAGTTGTTTAGCACCAACGATTATGACTCACAGTTCACTTATCCTTTAGGAACTCATACTGGTGTTTGTTGGTGTACTATCTGTTGTTTTTTTTACATTTTCTCAATAAAGGACTTATTTTATAAATTGCTGGCATATTAAACAGTGTTTTTGAGTTGGTTTAAATTATGGATGTCACGCCGAGGAAAAGGAAAAAGATTATAACCTAAAGTAAACATACATCAACGACTTTGAAAAATATTGCATGTAAATGTTTTGTGAGTCGGAAGCAGTCAGCAAGATTCTTAAGCAGAAAAGAAAAACAGGGTCAGTTGAAGCAAAGAAAATTGGGAAATGTGGAAGAAACGGGAAAACTAGTGATCGAGATGAAATATCTTTAATCAAGAATAGTAAATTAAACCTCAAAAAAATAAGTTACGAACTCCAACGAGATTTGGCAGCCACTGGGGTGATGATACATAACTGATACATAACAGTACAATAAAGACTAATTGAATCTGGAAGAAAAGCAGTTCGACCACAGAAAAAACAACTTCTGACGGCACGATGATGAAGCAAAGGCTTATTTGGGTTAGGAAATATACCAAATAGACTGTAAAAGACTGAAAGAAGGTGCTGTTTTCAGATGAGACCCACTTTTTCGTGCAGGGATATCGCACAAAACTTGCTAGAAAAAGCGGGGATGAAAAACTTACAGTAGCTCATATTGACCAAACAGTGAAATATCCTGTGAAGAAGATGTTTTGAGGCTGTTTTTCGTATATGGGGACCGGATTTTTGATACCAATAGAAGGAATACTAAATAGCTTTAAGTATAAAGCTCGATTGGAGCAACACTTGAGAACAGAACTGAGTAAATATTGTCCTAATGGTGGGGCTGTATTTCAACAGAACTCAGCTCCTTCACGTATCGAAGTTTGTGCTTAAGTATTTCAATGATAAAAAGATAACTCTTTGAGACTGGCCTGGAAATTTCCCTGACCGTAACCTTATAAAAAAAATATGGGTGATTTGTAAATCTACGATACAAAAATTAGACTGCACCTCCAAGATAAAGATGATTGAAGCTGTTATTAAGATGCGGTTCCCAGATGGCAGAATAAAAGAAAATCGCCGAAGTTTAATCAATTTTATGCCAAAACGTGTTCAGGCTGTTAAAAAAGCAAAAGAAGGACATACATTCTATTGATTATAAAATAGTTTGTGATAGTACGTCACCTGTAATTCAAAATATTAATAACAAACATATTTTATGATTACAAGGAATTTTATCCCATCAATTCGCACAAAACTTGATTATGTTTCTTCATATAACTGTTGTAATTGGCTTAGGCCGTTTACTTGTAGATGTTACCGGCAATCTTTATAATCTGGTATTCTATACAATACCTAGGCAATGTATAGAATACCTAAAACGTTGGGGTAATGTATGATATACAATTAATTGTATACTTTACCTAGGTATTCTATATATTATCGAATGCTTATATTATATCAGTTGTGTTCGTTTTTTTCTAATTTAAAAATGGGCATCAAAAGTAAAACAAAATGGTGTCATTCGTAGGAAAATTATTTTCTCTCCAAGGTATTGTACTTTCTTTTACGTTACAAACATTAATTTATTTGATTATAAGCCTTCAAAATAAAATGCAGAAGAAGAAGAAAGTGAGAACTTTGACAACTCCTGTTTGCGTTCAATTGTCCCTCGATAAAGGAAAAAACAAATAAAGATAAAACATTTTGATGATGACTATTTTGTTGTAAAGTAATGAAGGAACATTATAAGGGTCTGTATTAAAAAAGAACGTCTTCCTCACAAACCACCATGAAAGAAAACTTTTTTCTGAAGTATGGGATTTAACATAGGTTGCGTCCTTTTTTTTACAAATGAAGATAACAAGAAGACAAATTACACAAATTAGTCATAATAATGTATTCTTCTTATTCTCCTTATTTCTCTCCTACTCTTTTGTTTTCCTCGATTGAATGCGAGCGGAGGGAGTTGTCAAAAATGCTCACATTCGTTTACTTGACATTCTATTTTGAAGGCTCGTAATAAAATCAAATAATATATATATATCGTTAAAGCAGACACAATTAATAAATAATCAGAAAAAGCAGGAAAAAAATCTTTTGGATGACGTATAACTTTTACAATTTTGTTTTGTTTTAAAGTGAAAACCAAATGCCGTATTTATTACGCCTGCATAACACCTATGGATGCAAATCGTGGCACCTCACTAAGGGCCCAAATCAGAAAAATTCAGAGTTTTGAAAAAAGGTGTCATTGAAAGGTGATTTTGGGTGTGCGGTAAGGCTTTCTGAGAAATAAAGTAATAAGAGAACGGACGCGGCAAACTCCGGTGACAATTTTCATCAAGCGGGGCGATACGGTTAGCTAGTCCATATACTGCGGATGCCTCCTGAGAGCCTTCACCACGCTTGCTTACTTTACAAGGCCTCAGGTTCTCGACGTCCTGCGGTGCTATTCTGAACTTAGAAAACACAGTATGTAAATACGAGAGATAAAAGTGTTTTCTACGGCCGCGAGAGCGTTGAGAATATCACCCCTGGACGTCCACTGCTGACTGTTCATCGGCAGTTTATGTCAGAACTTCAGGACGATAACCTGACATGAAGGACGCAAATAGTTGGCAGCCGATAGAGATGCATGGAGGCTCTTTGTGGATACCATATTCCCAAACCAATATTGATACAACTGCTCCACAACTGTACAGCTTATGTTAGGTGTTTGTTATTTTCATTGTGTGTTTTGTAATATAAACAATATAGATGTACATAAATACCTTGTTTTTAAAACAATCTGAATATTTATTCATTATGTTTGTTTTTTAAGTTAGTCTTCTTTGTTTATTCTCAAATGTAATTTCAAAAAAGTATATTGTTAAGTTAATGTTATTATAAAATACATAATTTACTGCCTTAGAACGGAGAAGCTATCCCTAGCTAGGCAGTTTAGATGAACCAACAGCAAAAAAAATAAATATATCTGTTTACTTTAACTACTTAATTAATTTGTTGTATAAATAATTACTTGTAAATTTCTGTAGAAAATTTGTAAAAAAAAAAAAAAAAAAGTGTACTCGGCTCGGGAAACCCCCCCCCCCAGTGAGGTCACATTATTTTTATTATTAATTATAGTTTGTAAGCGAAAAATATGAATAAATAAATAACTAGAGAGCGGACGTGGAATGAATGACGGTCATTTTTAGATTTGAAAAAAATCGATATGGTTTATGTTAACGCCTAATAAAATTGTCCGTTCGCCAAATAAACAAAATAAATTAATCAGTACCACGAATAAGATTTTTGAAAGTAGAGCACCTTTCTTTTCCGGTTTTCACCGCCGGGTTTATTGAGCTGTATCCTCCCAGTGGTGGGGGTGCGATTACGCCGCGCGGACCAATCAGCGGCCGCGTTTACGAGGAATGGCTGCTGGCAGCGTTCGCGGCCGCATCACAATACAAGTGTAGCGGTAATCGCGGCATTAATATCCGCCATTGTTGCGAAATTGCACGGTGATTTTTTGCGACCCGTTTATTGATAACGCGGCACGCGTGCCGCCCTAAGTGCAGATAGAATCAAAGATAACAAATTCAGTAATTGAATCACATAATAGGGAAATATCGCGTACTACGAATACCGATAAAAATATATAAAATGGATTTCGAATAATTGTTTTTATTTTCAAAATCAATGTGGAATTGTGGAGAAATATTTTCATATATAACCTTAAAAAAAATACATGTCACTAGAAAAACGCGGCATTGATAGTTGTGACGTCAAGATTCATGACAATGTTCTAAAAAAATCAAATGGTTTGGAACAAAGTTGAAAATAAACATGAATCGTGACGTATTAGGGGTGTAGCTGGTGCAATGACCGTTTTTACGGAAATTCAAAATCAGAATTTAAAAAATACTTTTTATGCACTAATAAGTAGCAAAAACCTCTTTTTTATAGACAGTATTTCGTTGGCGTATTTTACTAAAAAAAATAATTATAAAGTGATATTTCCCTATTAATCGTCATCCAATTTATGACCCCCATGATAATAAAAAAATGTTTTTGATTATTTATTATTTTATTTATTATAATATTATTTAAAATCTTTACTATGAACGTTTGAGAATGTGTAATGAGTTGCTAGAAAGTCTCACGGAAGCTAAAATTGTCTCAAGTTTTGGATCAAAAAGGTTTTGTTTATAGTGTGGATAAATAATGTAATAGTTGGGTTTATTTTTTATATCAATATTAACTAGTAAATAAACGTATGTAATATTGTATATTTGCAAGCTTAATATAAATATATACATTTTAATATACGCCCTGGGAGCATTTACTAAAACAACATAATAACAAACATAACAGTAAGTAATAAATAAAAAACAAATTAAATAATAATGGGGTTTTTCATAGAACCAAAAAACATGCTGAAATAATGCAAATTAAATGTGCCAGTTTTCATAAAATGATTGGTTGCTTGTATGATAAACATAATACACCAGTGGTTATTGGTGATTCAAAATTAGTGGATTTAAGTATTGCTTGTCATTTATTTCCTTAATGAATTACAATGAATTTAAAAAAAAAATAGTTTTCACTAACGAACTTTAATGACCATACAAATAAACTATGATAAAGCCGTTGTACACTGCGCTGTATTCAAACAAATTGTCGAGCTTAATCTAAGTCTTTTATATAATAAAAGCTCTGTAATGCCACAATGTTTTTACAGCACCATTGCTCCTCAGAGTATAAAGCAATATACCATATACCTCCACTTTAGTCAGTTAATCGCCACCCGAACCCCTCCAATTTACGCTTGCCTCATTCTGCGCCAATTTGCCCACCTCTCTCATTACCCCTTGTTTCTCTTTGCTTCTCCCATGCTTCTTCTTGCCCCATTTCACCCTACACCTAAACCCACTTTTTGTCGCCCACCTTAGCAAAGACAGATTATTACACACCCCAAAGCTTAATTTCCTACGAAACTAATTTGTAACTCAAATGTATCATAAAATTTCAGTTGGTTAGTTTAATTTTTACAAGAATGTTTTAGTATGTCCAAATTTTTGCAGACAAGCTGAGTTTCTTCTCTAGAGAGTTATTTAGGTCAAAAATTGTTGCAACAGAGAGGGAAAAAATCTTTGTGAAGAGAATATGAAAGTCTAGGTATTTACAGCGTTTATTTTTTTAATTAATTTTTTTAAATATTTATTTTATTTTAATTATTTGGATAATCAACAACTATAATTACCTTATATGTAAATAACAAAACAAATAACAACTAAGCCAATTACAGGTTTTCACAAGTAGCATCACAGTAAGTTAAAAAATATTCTCGAACATAAAATGAATAGTAACTAAATGTAAATTCAAAAGAAAAGAAAAAAATACTACGAATTATTTCGAAAGCAAACGCCGTACGTCATTAAGATTATTTGCAAATAAATCTATGTTAAATGATTAATTTATTACATTAAAATTAATAAAAGTTCGCTATAAATATGAATTTTGCCTATAATTAGATGAAACAAGAGGTATGTGAAGAAGAGGGTTATTTGACGGACTTATGCAGTCATTTCTAACAGTGGTAAATACAATTTCTTCTAATAAATACAGGCACTAATAAAATAAAATACAACTAAATAAAATTAAAGCTAGGACGAAAAAAAAAATTACGATCTCAAGACAAAATCCAGTCTATCTTAATGATTTTTTGAATTTATAAAGACTTACACCAAAAAAGTCTAGATCTTGTCTCGAGTTTAAAATACGACACAATCGGGACATTGGTGCATGCAAGCCATTGTTTGTGCTGTGTTGATCGAGGAACAGCACATGATTATTTCGTAACCGGCGGATTGGAACATTGAATGCCACTTGTTCCAGTAACGATGGTACATCAATGAAGCCATTCAGTAAATTAAACATAAATATGGAGTCAATGTTATTTCTACGTTTTTGTAGGGTTGAGATTTTTAACATTGACTCCATTTCTCCGTAAGTGTAGTCTCCCCTCTCGAGGCCAATCATCCATGCTACTTTTTTGAGCAAACGAAGTTGCACCGATTCGATATGATTTATCTGGCCTACATAGAAGGAAGACCAGATCACGGATGCATATTCTAAAGAGTTTATGACCCGTCATTGGTTGGTTTAAGTGGCTACTTTTCACACTGTGTAACATTCACCATTCTGCCTGTGTTTAAACAACCATATTTCATCAACTTTTCCATCTGTTGACTTTTGTAAAGTAAAAGAGATGAAACCTTTATCTTGTAGGTGAGATTGATCCGGCGGAACCAATTCACCTACTACTGATATAAGATGAAGTAAAAAAAATGATAAATTGGTTTCGTGCGTTGCCTAGTAGGTAATTGTTGGTTCAGCCAAATAATCTCAACCACATGATAAAAGTTTCAGCTCTTTTACTTTAGAAAAATCAGAAGATAAGAGATTAGGATATGTGGGTGTATAAACATAGGCAGTATAGTGAATGTTTCACGGTAAAGTGGTCATTCAAGCCAGCCAATTACAGGTCATAAGCCCTGTAATATCCTTGACTTCCATATTCCTTTTTTAAAAAAGTTTTCCCTCTCTGTTACAACAAATAAAGATCTAAATACTCCCTAGGGAGGATATCCAGCCAGTTTGTATGGAGCTGGTGGTCTAAATAGACGCTAGCCCAGCTTGCTTGATGAACGAATTAAGCACTTCACTTGGTTGATGTTAGATTAGTCCTGACATTTTAATGTTGTTACCGGCACTCACACGTAAAATTATTGTTACGTGGTGTGCGCTAGGAAACGGAAAAGTTGGGTAGGTAGGTATAGATTTTGTTGAGTTCGTCCGAAAAATATATGAAATGAGTAGTAAAAGCGTAATACGTATTTTTTTGTTTTTTTCTGATGAGTCATCTAACTGCTTTAGCTTCCATGTAAAAGGACGTAAAAATGTTTTTTTAGAATCTTTTATTTTTATCATAAATATTATCCACTTCCATTTTTCTTAATCACGTCTGTTAGTTTTCCAATTTTTGTAATTGATATTTTAAATGAGATTAAATCATTTAAAAATAACAAATGTTAAATTAAAAAATGAGATAAATTGCTTAAATAAAATATCGTGTAATAAGTTCGGCAAAGGATCATTCATAAGATGTTATCGAAATTCAGACTTAAAGTTAGACACAGGTGTTAAAGTATTAACAAATGAGATTTATGTTTGTACAATATTTAATTTATTGTTAACATTGTTGAAAATCGAGGAAAATGTAGAAAAACAGGATTACCACTATATTACAAAGACGGCTGTATCATTACAGTATAATAATTTTATTTACATAAGTACATATATACTGCATACCCCTCTTTTCTTCTCTAACATCCTCTCTACACCCCTCTTACTCTCTTCCCCAAACCCTTTCCCCCGGGAGTCTTACACTTTCGAAGTTTCTAAGCGGGTGGTTTAAAGAACTAATTCTCACCTCATCTAAAGTAATGGGAAACTGTGTCGATGATACCAACTTGCGAGTAATGAAACCCTCAGATTACTCCGAGTTTCTGAATGTATAGACCTTGGAAATGTATACCCTAGGCCAGTGGTCGGCAAACTCATTAGTCAAAAGAGCCAAAGATCAGCGTTACGACGATTAAGATTTTTTTGAAAGCCAAATATCTTTTCGTTTAACTGTTTCCTCTTATTTATTTGTTTTATTTATTTTTACACTTTATATACATAAACAGTTTATATACATATAAGGGTGGGTATATTAACTTAAGGCAATTTCTTCCTACCTACCCAAACCGATCAGTTTGAGAAAATTACAAGTACATGGACACATTGAATCTTACAATTTTATACTAAATTAAAAACAAAAGATCAACAAAATAAAAATACATCAACAATTATCACTAAACTATGAAGAGAGGAGAAGGGATGGGAAGGAAAGAAGAAGGATAAAGAAACAACTTAAATATTAAGATAGTGACATATCGATCTTGACTTAAATGTAAATAAAGAAGGGGCGTCTCTAACAAGGGGCGATTCCTTGGTATGAGCATAAGTGCAGTGCACTGCCAAGTAAAATTTTGTGTAAATAAATTAGTAATTTAATTGATAATAAAAATATGTTATAAGTCGGTAGAAAGAAACAGGGATTCGTTGCAATATTATACACGTAAATATCATAATATTAAATACTAGCGAAATCGACTCTAGCGGACGATTTTCTCATCTTGTCTACGCATGCGCAATCGCCCCACTGCATATTCTGTTTTGCACAATCTTTTACCCTGAATTTGTAAGAAATATATCACACCTCCTAAAATCGTCATTTGAGCGAGACAGACAATGCTTCATACCGATGAATGGTGCGTTAAAGGGAGAAGATAATATACATATTCCGGGCATTGCCAACTCATGCGCAGATTTGAAGTTCGTTTGTAATGTCACTTTGAACGTGCGTAATGACATGATATTAGTACGAATCTAGTTAACTATAACGTGCGTATTATGTTGGGCGCATTTAGCGTTTCTGGTTCCGATGCGTGGGCTGTCATACTATTGCTCGTTTATCACGTCAGACCTATCATATTATTATAATATTGTTGAACTTAATAATATACAAGATTACAAAATGTAAAGAAATGCATTGCCAATATTTTCGGTCAGGAGCCGCCAGTGTCTCTAACATTAGTGGGTAGATTATTCCACAATCGATCCTTTTCAAAGCCAACGAACCTTATTATGCAATGAAGATCTTCGTATTTACTCTCTGTTATTAAGTCAACATTCTTTTCATTTCATTTTCATTCAAAAAAGAGGTAAGCTTCTGTGCTTGGGTGGGATTATATACAACGTATGTCATACATACGTGTAATAAAATACGTACTAGCTTTATTAATAAATATACAGTACAAAATATGTATTACATGGTGATGAGTAAACAAATGCTTCAATTAATTTTGGAGTTGCAGGGCAAAAAAACATTTAAAAATCTGTAAATTAATAAACTAAATTCTTTAATTTTAGTCTGGATTCAGAAAAGGTAAGATTTACAAGATACATCTCGGGTAAATCAGGACTATAATAACCTGTTTCCAGGTTGATCCTATTAATTTCTAATGTTTCTGATGTTTCTAATTTATCTAACCTCTTTCTTTTATTTTCAAAATGTAATAATTTTACATTATTTTTAGTAGCAAAAGTATGATTAAGAGAGTTTAGGTGGGTTGAAAAATTAGATTTATATATTTTTTTATATATGCGTATAGAAAGCAATGTGTTCTTCAAGTATTGTTTTTGGTGTACTAAAATTTAACGAGTCCTAAAGATGCCTACTTAGGCGAAAGCGCTCGTGGGTCATATGAAATAAAGAGAAACTAAATCGAGGAGTATTATTTATAATGTTACCAAAATCATTAATTGAATCATTTAATTCTCAAATAATATTAATACATTTTAAAATATATATATATAAATAATAACAAAAGATGCTCTAGAACAACAATTGTAATAATTACGAAGGGAGTCGAATCCAGTTACTGGACATAAAGAAAGGTTAACTAAAAATTTGTTTAACTGCGAGATGCCACGTCTATTCGCTTTCGTTTCTCGAAGGAGAATTAACGAAGTGATTGTTCAGTGTTTGCGAGCAATGTTCGTATAATCTCAGTCACCTCCCACTTTCCCGCCGACTGATGATCTCCCAACTCCTAACTTCCAACTCCCAACTCCCAACCTCCTCTAGAAATGTTTATCGTTACATTAGGTAATATCGTCACGGTTCTTCCTCCATTTTCATTACAAATTGTTTTACTAGGTTTCCGGAAAATCGCTGGCAATCGTAGGGCCAGCAAACGTTCATAATTAATGTACAAATATACATAATTTATTAATATAAGCTCAAATAATTAACACGTAATTAATATAAACTTGCCAGTGCCTGGCCGGGTCACCCGATTTAATAAACTCTTATATGTAAATGTATCTACAACAAACTACAGTACACACTCGCCAATAAGGAAAATTCATGCGTTTGCAAATGAATACGCAAATTATATATACATATTTCGGTAGTCAGATGGCAGAAGGGACCATCTGTAATATTTAAAAATGTTCAGGAGAGCTAAAATACGTCTCAATTTCAAGACTTTAATCCACAAACTAAAATATTTTTGTTTTGTTTTTCAATGATAAACTACCATTCTAAATGATGCTGATTTTTTAATTTTTTTGCTGCTTGTATTTACTGAAATATTAATTAAAACTTTTGAAAACTAAAACATAGACATAAATACAGATGGTCTCTTCTGCCATCTGACTACCGATTTAATAAAACACTTTTGCATTTTAAAAGGCAGTGTATAAATTCATAACCTTCAAATTTAAATACCTAAATGTTGCTATGTTTATTTATTGGGTACTTTTTCTGAACTCATATTTGTATTCTTCTTTATTATTTTTCTAATTCCTTTTTATTTTAAAATTCTTTAAATGTAATTGACGGACAAAAAATGCAATTTATTCTCTCCACTGCAATAAATATATGCATTCTATGTATATTCATATATTTTTTACTAAACATGGTATTATTTTTTATTGTTCTTTGTTCATTTGGGTGCGATACTTTTTTTGTAAAATTAATTTATGACTGTATATTTGTATATGTAAAACAAGTAAAAGCCTTTGTACAAGGCGTTTCAATAATTTTTTTTTTTAAATATTGACATAATAAAAACAGATGTACAGGTTAAATTAATATAAATAAAAACTATATTAAATGTATGCATAGTAGGGCCAGCCATCCAATAATATGTATTCACTTAATTATACTACAATAAAGTGACGACAGTTTAAACTATATAAATACGACGGACGACAACAAAATTCTCAAAATAATTCAAACTTTACAAGACTGCTTTCTTCTTTAATCAGACATTAACTCTTTTAACCGATGGTGTAAAGTCAATAAATTAGAACTAAATATTAAAAAATGCAAAATAATGTCATTTCATAGAACAAAACAACCAATTTCCTTCGAGTACCGATTAGAAAACTCCAAAATTGATGTAGTCAAGTCCATCAGAGATTTAGGAGTTGTTTTGGACTATAAACTGACATACAACGAGCATATAGATAATACAGTAAATAAATCACTGAAATTACTTGGCTTCATTAACAGAATATCCTCTGATTTTACTAATGTCCGTACAATCAAAACTCTTTATTGCTCAACTGTTCGCCCTCTTCTTGAATATGCCTCAGTGGTCTGGTCTCCATTCTATGTCAATCGCATAAATCACATTGAATCAGTCCAACATCGCTTGCTTCGAAAAATAGCGTGGATGCTTGGACTAGAGAGAGGTAATTATTCTTATGCTGAAATAGTCAATGTTAAATATTTCTAGTCTACAAAATCGTAGAACTAATATTGATTCCATATATACGTTCGGCATACTAAATGGTATAATCGATGTTCCATCATTACTGGGACAAGTAAAATTCAATATTCCGACTCGTAGGTTGAGAAACAATGAAGTACTGTTCATCAATCAGCAAAGAACAAACTATGGCCTAAATTCTCCAATGACCCGCCTTTGTCGTATTGTTAACTCAAGACAGGATCTGGACTTTTTTGGTTTAAGTTTACAACGATTTAAACGAGCACTAAATAAATAGTCCAGATCTTGTCTCGATGTCCCTTATGTTTGTCAATGCTTCTTTCTTTTTTCTTTAAATGTTTTAAACTACTCTTTTATTGTAATATTTAAACCTTATAAATTGTATACATGGACAATGTCCGTTAATAAATAAATAAATAAATAAATAAATAATAATATACTATATATTGAAATAAAAGAAATATGGACAGAACAAGGAGATAGTGGAAACAAAAGAAGGAAATTGGTAAGGAGAGTTGAAGGATGATTGAAGGAAAGTAGGAATGGGAAATTGCATTTGATTTAATGATTAAGAGCAAGAAAAGAGATAAAACGTCTATTCTCTATTATTCTGAATCAAGCTTATTGGTTCTCTTCTGTACCTATTATATGGAGTGTTTGATATATCTAGACTATTCACATTCTAATTAAATGCTTCACATACAAGGGATGGTAGAATATTTCCGATGATTAGTTTTAATATTACGAATATGGAAAATATCACAGAGTCTAGTTGCTCTGGAGGTGACACGGTAAGCAAGTTGATGAATTAGTTCAGGGGATTCAAATTTATTTTTTATAATTTTGCAAAGCAGGATCTGATTGAAAATATCTCTTCTGTGTGTCAATGAATCAAGGTTATGAAATTTTAAAGTGGCTATATAATTTGGAAAAATGCAAACAAAATTTGTATTCTACTTGTTTCAGGAATTTTGTATAATATTATACTGATATACACACACAAAACACAATAAATAAACATAATATTTAAAATTAAAATGAATATAAGCGATTAAGCAGTCATTGAAATAATATTTTAGGCCCGTTTTGTGTTAAAAAATGTGGTGAACCTATTTTGGGAGGCTGTATACAAGATGGCGTCACTTCCGCCCCTATCAACCCCCTCACAATTACCGCTATAGAGGGTGTATGGAGGGAGGAGGGGGTTGTTTTTATCTCCTACCCCCGGTCTGGTAATTTCAGAATCATTGTTTCCGCTTTGACATTATCAATCCCAATTTCGGAGTAATGTTTGTTAAATTTCCTTCATTAAGTAAGAATTATATTAGCAGATTCAAAGACAACGACACAAACATGGACTTCGTATTACTAATTATTTGTATACAATCTCGGGGTGAGATTTTTAAAGTAAATACTATTTTACATTTTTATTTATAATATTTATAATACTTATAAAAAACAGGTGATTCTTAAGCCTTCAAATTTGGAACACCCAGTAACAGGTTTTATCGTTTTCGCGAAATCTTCAAAACTGCTATCTTTTTTATAAAATTAAACTGTTTTTATTTTTCTATTATTATTATAAATTAGTTTTAGTAGTTTTTGTACTTAATTATTTTTATGTATTACATTTAATATATTCAAATTATTACGGTACATTTACTAAAGTTTACATAAGTATTTAAGAATAATATTATGTACAAATATTTAAAATGTACAAATATTTGAAGTACTAAGTTTGTGATTTTCCATGATAAATTATAAATAAATATTAATTTTGTTAAACATCACGAAAGGCATATTTTCTTTGCCGATCGGTTTAAAAAAATCTGTCAATATTAGTTTTTTAACAATAATAACCAAATTAAATATAAATTAGTGTCCTCCACTAAAAATGTTCAATAATTAAACATTATCGTTCATTTCTAATACTTAACTACTTGTCAGGTAGAAAAAAAAGAATTTTCCATACTAACTAGTAGCACAAAAAATGTTTTTATCAAGTCATGCTAAATTTAAAAAAAAAATGATTATTTTAATATTGTCGATTCCCCTTTGTGCTGCTGCGGATATCCTAATCAATTTTCTGAACACATCCTGTAAGCATGTCCCTTTTCCCCTCTTTATGAATACCAAATGGTGCTTCTCGCTATTATCCATGGCCCTGTGATAGATCCTTTCGGATATAAAAGTCTGGTTGTTTTCAATCAGAATTTCAAGGCATTGAAAAAGTTTTGTTATCATTTCGGTGAGTTGATCATGTCCAATCAATTTAATCCCAATCAGTGAAAGAATCACTTCCCCTTTTATCGACAATCCAATAAAATGCAAACTATGTACTTCTCGATTACCTTTTTTCAGCACAAAGATGGCAAGGTTACCAAATTATAGAAAGCTCCCTCGGGCAGATTTTCTCGTTCGGCAACGAGCAACTTTTTCGCAAGCCATATTCTTCAATGTGTGTAAAGTGGACACTCAAACCTAAATGATAGGTATGTAACATATTTCTGTTGTAATATGTTAATCTTAATAACTCATAAGGGAAAATCATTTCTTTCTACTAACAAAGTTAAAATGTGGTTGAAAAATAATATGATTATTAAAGATTTATTACTATTATTACTAGACGTTAATTAGTAGCATTTACAAATATTTTTTTATGCTACGTGATTGAATTAATAAGCGTAGTATGCATCATTAAAGTTAACTATATCATTAAAGCATACCTCTTACTAAACCTGACAGATGTCATTTCAGTCGTAGATTAAATCTTGACGTTTATACATTTGTTTTAATATGATGCTGTTGAAAACATTATTCAATAAATTAAGGGGGAGTAAGCAATAATATTTTCAGTATGTACAAATATTTGAAGACAAGTACTGGATTAAAGTAAAAACCCTCTCTGCATATCCAAAAACCTAAAATTAGACAGTGGAGATACTATCACTACCTCACACCCCTATTCACTGTGCTTTATAGTCCCAACGCTCCTATATGTAGGATTTAGGTTGTTAAGGGTTGGAGTGAAGCTCCTACCCCAGTTCGAGATTGAAAGAAGACAAGACACGAGGTTGCTGTTTGATGGTTATTTATTATATGGCGAATAAATAATTAATTTTGCCGGACGAGTGTTATGGCGACTAGGAGTTGAAATTACTGCACTTGAACCACATGCTGGAACTGAGTAACTGAACTGAACTTGTTGGGCTGACTGACGTTGCCACACCCTGTGGTCTTTTTATAGGTTACGTTTCTTTGTTGTTCATAATTTCATCGTAGGGACGATGTAAAAGTACTGCAGGGCGACGAATACTGTTAGAGTTGCATAATTTGTTGTATTGGATTCTATAGAAAATGATTATATTGCTTTCATTGGTCATTGCTCATCGTCATCGATCATGGACTATGAACCCTACATGTACACCAGTGAAAATTTTCATGATTACCTCTTCGTTTTAAGTTTCAAAGTACCATCTTAATGGTGAAGTTCAGTGGTTTAAAAAAAAAATGTTAATAGACTATTGAACTATTAAACTATCGCTTCAAGCTCTCCGAGATAGACAGCTGCTCCTCAAGATGTCCCTCGCCTGTTGATGCATTGCCCCTTTTTCAGCTTTCAAAGGCAACAGCTGGAGGCACGATGCAGAAGCCTGGGTGAGGATCTACGCAACCTTACTCTACCATCGGTGATACGTAATAAAGAACTCACACGAGGTAGTATCATACATGGTCAATATAGCGCAGGCAATTGGTAAAATAAACCAAAGTAGGGAACAAAATGCCGAACATTCCTCTAGTGGAACGGAAGGCCTTTTGACTGCTGCCAACAGGCCGGCTTCTCCTGAAGAGTTTAAAGTGGTTTCCTCTCCACATGAGCAAATGCTGAGAAGTTCCCGATTGGTCCACATAAGTATATCCCTCCTGATTCTAACAGATTAGATAAATTTAAAGAAATTTAATTCCCGAAACTCCACCTTTTCATATTTAAACCTTGTAAATTATACGCAACTTAAATAATAAAGCAACTCCCATAAAAAAATTAAATAAAAAAAAAACTTTTAAACTAAGCCGAATTAAAAAATAATGATTTATATATCGTATTTATTTATTTACTTAAAGGCAGTTTATTACACTTTATTTAAGACATAAGCCCCAACTCCATGGTACTAAAAGTCCCGTGTTGAGTTGGGACTAGCAATTATTTGACACAGACACAAGAGTATATCAGTACAAATATTATATTGAATCAGAAAACACAACAATAATTATAGCAACGATAATTTGAGTTTGTCCGAAATTTTTGTATACAAGGACTGCATTCAACTCCCTGGGGAGCTGTTAATATTAAAATATTACAAAAATATATAAGCAGAATGGTGAATGTTACACAGTCTGTAAAGTGGCCACTTAAACCAGCCAATGACAGGTCATACGTCCTGTAGATGCCTAGATTTCTATATTACCTTCTATAAAATGTTATTCATCTTTGTTGTAATATATTGATGGAAATAAAAATAAAAAACAAATATATGGCACACCAATATAATAAACATTAAACTCAAACATTTGGAAAATCATCAAGGATTTTCTCACTAAAATCCCTCGCTCTAAGAAAAATCCAGTTTGTAATTCCTCTCTTGAAAATGGTTTTTGTCCTTGAGTGCTTAATACGCTCTTCCAAAATACTGAAATATATATCAGCTCTATGATGTTTTAAAGTTTTGTATTTCTGAAATAACTTCGCGTGTGTCATAAGAGGTTCTCTTCCGCTTATTCTCGTTCAGTTCTATCCATTGGTCCATTGACGGCAAGCAAACCGGAAATCTTTCATAATTAAACATTGATTGTATTTAATTTCATCCAAGGCTGAAATTCCTCATTCCTAAATACTATTTCATCCTCTTCTCTAACTCATATGGTGTCCGTGCGGGTCGACTGTGGAAAAATGTCCCATCCACTATCAAAGATGTTTCTACAGCTTGTTTACATCTCTCCTGCAGAAACCATACCTGTTACGGACGTCAAACGGAAAGCGGCCCTTGTAGGGACCGCCCCTGCGCTATATTAAAATGTTTAGACTTAGGGATCTCGGTATGTGTTAGAAATGAGCTGCCCCTCCAATAAAGACTAGTATTTGTCACTTTCGGGGGTGGCCTTTTCCATACCGAGACATTTAGAATAGGCATTTAGTTACAAATTAGTTTTAAGTATATTTTTGAATGTGCATCGTTTCGCGCTGCGTTGCCGCCGCAAGAATGCCGTGAGAACTGGAGGGGGTAGTGCCTATATACGTGGAGGGAGGGAGACGGATGGAGCGGGCGTGCGGCCTTCTCTATCGCTCTCTCTCTCTCCGCGCGGCATACGACGGCTAGACCCGCTCGGCGGGGTGAATGGTGGGGCACGTAGCGCGAACGGTATATAACGTGTACAAATGAAAATAAATGACACTTCTTCTCTGACGTTTGGCTTTTACTCATCTCTACTCGCTTCTCCCCGACCCGGCTTTCTACTCGATTCTTCTTCACTTCGCTTGACACCTTCGCTTCACCCTGGACTTGGATTTTGGACTTCTCTCCCTACGGATTCCTGACCACGGCGAACCGGCAACTTCAACCTGAAATAAGAGGCCCTTCTGAGGACATCTCCGGCCCTGACGAGTTAGACAAGATCGCCTAGCCTCCGCTGCCTTACAACCAGTGGATCGGGACGTGTGCGTTAGTGACTGCAGCGGAACCACAACACGACGCCGGTAGCGCGTTAGCTACATTGTTGGTCCTTCGAGAAATCCGGATCTGCTGTCGTCACACGAGTGATCATCTACCTGATGCCTGCTTCTCTTCGGTCTGGAAGAAACGCCGCCATGCAGGAAGGACGCGCCGAATCCGACTCCGGTTCATCGACTTCGGCCCAGACGACAACGGAATCTACCGCCCACTCAAGAGAGATGCGAGCCATGCAGCAGCGACTGATGCAGGACATGACGGCCGGGATGGTTGAGATGTTCAAGGAAATGAGATCTCAGCTCCCGCTCATGTTGGCCGCTACTACAACCCCAGAGAAGACCACGACGCCCGCCGGAGCGAGCGCCGCGGCGGCGGCGCCTACCTGTGCACACCTTGGGTCGTTGGAAACGACCCAACCCGGGCCTGCGCACTTGGAGGAAGCCGCTGAGCCACGACCGAACGTAGCAAGCCCTGCGGACCACGCTACATTGGACCCGACGACACTCGGCTCCATGGATTCGGAGACAAGACGACTCACCGGCGAGTGGGTTGACAACCAGAACAGTGCTTCATACCCCACAGTTGACAGGATGGCCGCAGCATTCGTGAGGGCACTGAAGGACGGTGATTCGACTGGAGTGACGTCGCAGCCACGAAGTGATGACCCAAGGATGACGTCATTCATCGCGAGGCAGACTGGTGCGAGAGACCTGCCGCAGTTCTCCGGGGATCCGCTAGAGTGGCGGATTTTTAAATCGCAGTTCAACCAGTCTACGGAGATGTGCGCATTATCCAATGCAGAAAACATCATACGGCTGCAGAGATCACTCACAGGACGGGCCAGACAGACTGTATCGGCCCTACTCGTGGACCCGGGCAGGGTTCCCGAGATCATGAAGATGTTGGAATCCGCGTTCGGACACCCTAAGCTCGTCGTGGAGACGGTCTTGGAACGGGTGCGGAGGATTCCGAAGCTGCCAGACAACGCGTCCGCGGAAGCCGTGACGGATTACGCCGTCGCAGTGAGGATCGTCGTCGCGACCGTCGAAGGATTCGACGGTGAACACCTTTCTTCGCCGAAGCTTCTCTGGGAAATGGTAGGGAAGCTTCCCTACACGCACCGATGGATGTGGATTACGTCGCGCATCGGGACGAAGAGAAAAGCGAAGTTAAGTGAATTAGCCGACTGGCTAAAGGACGTGACGGGCGTGATACCTAACGCCGGGTGCCTCGATATCAACACAGGCCCCGTCAGGGCTGAAATGAATCGCGCCTCTAAAGGACACGTGCTGCTGAACGTACACAGTGAAAGTGAAAAATGCGCAAAGTGCAACGGAACACACAAGCTCGACGTGTGCCGCGAATATTCGGGGCTTGGCGTGAAAGACAAGTGGGCATTTGTGCGCGATTTAAGACTGTGTTTCCT
The DNA here is from genome assembly GCF_059751315.1 of Micrasema longulum. Lineage (NCBI taxonomy): Eukaryota > Metazoa > Arthropoda > Insecta > Trichoptera > Brachycentridae > Micrasema > Micrasema longulum. The sequence goes on from NW_028278438.1 coordinate 265,534, forward strand.
GTGCTTGGGGAAACGCTGCCGAACGTCGAAATGTCGGGCAACAAGGTGCAACATAGACGAGTGCGGAGGAAGGCACCATCGCACACTACATACGCCGCGCGCCCAGTCGACGGATGAGAATGTGTTACACGTATCGCGGAAGGAGGGCTCGGTCGCCCTTAAAGTGTTACCTGTGACTCTCAGTGGACCGAAAGGTCGAGTAAATACATACGCGTTACTAGACGAAGGTTCAACTATCACACTCCTGGAAGAAGAGGTCGCCGACGCGATCGGAGCGCGCGGTCCACAGGCCGGTATACAAGTTACGGGTATAGCCGGAATCGCCGCGAGTGATGCGTCATCGCGACGCGTAAAAGTGATAATAAAAGGCGACGCCGGCGCTTATGAAGCGATCGCCTACACAGTTAAGACACTCAACTTGCCGACACAAAAAGTTAAAAGTTGCGACAACTCGGCGCGGGAAGTGACAGTGAGACCTAAGATGCTTATAGGCCTCGATAACGCCGAGTTAATAGTGCCGCACGGCCGGGCGGAGTTTCGAAGTGACGGCGTCATCATAAGTGATACGCCGCTTGGCCGCGTCGCGTTTGGCCGACACGTGAGTCATAACGATAATAACGCGAGTGCACCTACGGGTGAAAAATATAACGAAGATAAGTCAGTTTCTAATGGCATAGTGAAAACGGTCCTAGTGAGTGCTAAAGGACCGTCGCGTGATGACGCGCTAAGTGAATTAGTGAAATTTAACTTCAAAGTGGATTCGATCGGAATCACGACCGCGCCGCGGATATGTGCCGCAGAAAAAAGAGCGCTGGATATAATGCATAACTCCACAAAGCAGCTTCCCACAGGCCGGTGGGAAACGGGCCTGCTATGGAGTTCAGACAACGCATCGCTCCCCTACAACCGAGAAGCGGCAGAAAAACGCCTCTACTCGTTGGAAAGAAAATTAAAAAAGAACCCGGTACTTGAAGTTGCGTACCGGGCTAAAATCAGCGAGTATGAGGAAAAGGGATACGCCGTTGAGTTATCCAGGGAAGAAGAGGCACGAGAAAACCCAAGGAAATGGTTCCTGCCTCATTTTTCGGTATGCAATCCGAACAAGGTTGGGAAAATTCGGGTTGTGTTCGACGCGGCGAGCCCTCACAGAGGTGTGTGCCTCAACGACCACTTACTGACGGGACCGGACTTGCTCACGTCACTAGTGGGGAACATACAGAGGTTCCGAGAGGGTGGCGTAGCTATCGCCGCCGATATAAAGGAGATGTTTCTCCGCATAAAGATGACACCCGATGACACGATGTCACAATTGTTTTTGTGGCGTCGAAAACCGAACGAAGCAGTGAGGACCTTCGCTTTCACATCCATGATGTTCGGAGCCAGGTGTTCTCCGAGCAGCGCCCAGTACGTAAGAGACCGCGTGGCCGCGGCGAATGCTGAATCATTCCCGGAAGCAGCGCGGGCTGTACACGAGAAAATGTACATGGACGATTATTTGGACGCCGTGGATTCGACTGCGGAGGCTGCAAAATTGGTGAAAGACGTCACGGCCCTCCTGCTGACGGGGGGCTTTGAAATGACGGGATGGGCATCAAACAACGCCAAGGCATTGTGCTCGGTCCGCGACGAGGATCGAGCCAAGACGGCTATCATCATTGGCGAGGCCGCCACTACGGAAAGAGTACTAGGCGTGCGGTGGGACCCGCACGCAGACTATCTAGTATTCAAGTATAACCAAGAGGGCGGTGACGAACCTGAATGGCCTACAAAGAGGCAGATGTTGGGAGCCGCCATGAGGGTCTTCGATCCAATGGGATTTATTGGATGCATAACAGTGAGGGCTAAAATACTGTTACAAGCCGTGTGGTGATCGAACATACAATGGGACGAGGCTTTAAAACTAGAACACGTGCAGAGATGGCGCGAATGGCGGCAGTTACTAGCCGAAAGTAACTGCGCAATACCGAGGTGTTGTATCAACAGGAAGGCGGAGGAAATAACAATGCACGTCTTCAGCGATGCCTCGGAACAAGCCTGCTGTGCGGTGGCATATTTTGTGCACAGGGCGGGCACTAGCTTTATTATGAGCAAATGTAAAGTAGCGCCGCTAAAGCCTTTATCGATACCGCGTCTAGAACTTCAGGCGGCGCTACTCGCCGCGCGGTTAGCGGCGAGTATAAAGAGGGAAAGCCGCATGAAAATTAAAAGAACTATATTCTGGACGGACTCGAGCACGGTTCTATCCTGGATACGCACAGACCCGTTGAAGTATTCAACGTTCGTAGCGAACCGACTCGGGGAGATCGATGAAATCGCCGGAATAAACGGTTGGCGCTGGGTACCGACAAAACAAAACCCGGCGGACATCGGAACGCGAGATACACAGCCACTCGATCTGTCTTCGAACGGCATGTGGTTCCGGGGCCCAGATTTCCTCTCCCGGCCGGAGAGTGAATGGCCTCAGGAAAAAGGGACAATCTCGCCTCCTGAAGACGCGCTGGAGATAAGACCACCGCGTCACTTTGTGGGCCATTGCCACACGACGACAGGACTCCCGGACGTATCCCGCTTTTCATCGTGGGTACGACTTATACGGACTACGGCCTGGGTTATGAGGTTCGTCGGACGTTGCCGCCGTCCCAGACAACGTGACGAGCCCGAGAAGCCGGGAGGTGACTTCGAACTCCGGGCCGAAGAATTGAATAAAGCCGAAGAAATATGGGTGCGCCTGTCACAGAGGCGTGCCTTCGGCAAAGAAATAGAATGCCTACAACGGGGAGAGGCCCTACCGCCCGGAGGACGGCTACGCGCTGTCACGCCGTTTATTGATGGAAGCGGCATACTGCGTATGGGAACCAGACTACAAAGGATAGATGACCAGAACGTGAATGCCCCGCCAATACTGGACGGTGGGGATGAATATTGCAGACTGATGATAAGTTACCAGCACGCAGCATCAGGACATCCAGGGACGGAGCGCACGATAAGCGATATCAGGTCGGGCTACTTTGTCGTGCGCCTCCGTACGACGCTGCGAGGGATCATCAGGAGCTGCCGGGCGTGCCGCATGCTGAGATGCATTCCGAAGCCGCCACTGATGGGACAGCTGCCGGCGGCCAGGCTGGCTAGCGGGGAGCGGCCGTTCACTCACTGCGGCCTCGATTTCTTCGGACCGATGACCGTGACACTGGGACGGCGCACTGAGAAAAGGTACGGTGCGCTCTTCACGTGCATGACAATGCGGGCGGTGCATATGGAGTTGGCATACTCCCTATCCGCGGACTCGGCTATAATGGCTCTAAGAAGGATGGCCGCTAGGCGTGGTCACCCCGCGGTATTGTACACAGATAACGGTACAAATTTCCACGGGGCCGATCGCGAGATGAACGTGGCCATAAAAGAGCTAAGCCGAGATGAGAAAATGCTCGGTGAACTAAGCGCCAGAAGGGTGGAGTGGAAGTTCATTCCCGCCTCCTCACCACACATGGGAGGCGCCTGGGAGCGCCTAGTAAGATCAGTGAAGGTAGCGCTAAGCGCTACTATAAAAGCGCGTTCCCCACGGGAAGAGACACTGATAACGGCGCTAGCTGAGGCGGAATACAGCGTCAACAGCCGCCCGCTAACACATGTGTCTGTGGACCCGAAAGATGAGGAGCCGTTGACTCCTAACCACTTCTTGCTGGGATCAGCTGGCGGTTACAGCCTTTGGTCCATTATAGTAAGGCGGAGGAGGCCACTTGCCTTAGGAAACAGTGGGGAGTGGCCCAACAGATGGCGGACATCTTCTGGCGACGGTGGGTGCGAGAATATCTGCCCACGCTGGCGCAGAGACCGAAATGGAGGGACCCGGCAACGCCCATACAAGAGGGAGACCTGGTATTAATAGCGGACCCAAAGCTGCCACGCAACACATGGCCCCGAGGACGAGTCACGAGGGCCAGCCCGGCAGCCGATGGACAAGTCCGCGTGGTGCAGGTCAAGACGGCGACCGGGACCTACACGAGACCAGCAGTCAAGGTGGCGGTCTTCGCCGAAGGGGGCCACTAGCAGCCGAAGGACGTCCGGATGCTTCAGCGCAGCGGAGACTGCACCGGGGGAGTGTTACGGACGTCAAACGGAAAGCGGCCCTTGTAGGGACTGCCCCTGCGCTATATTAAAATGTTTAGACTTAGGGATCTCGGTATGTGTTAGAAATGAGCTGCCCCTCCAATAAAGACTAGTATTTGTCACTTTCGGGGGTGGCCTTTTCCATACCGAGACATTTAGAATAGGCATTTAGTTACAAATTAGTTTTAAGTATATTTTTGAATGTGCATCGTTTCGCGCTGCGTTGCCGCCGCAAGAATGCCGTGAGAACTGGAGGGGGTAGTGCCTATATACGTGGAGGGAGGGAGACGGATGGAGCGGGCGTGCGGCCTTCTCTATCGCTCTCTCTCTCTCCGCGCGGCATACGACGGCTAGACCCGCTCGGCGGGGTGAATGGTGGGGCACGTAGCGCGAACGGTATATAACGTGTACAAATGAAAATAAATGACACTTCTTCTCTGACGTTTGGCTTTTACTCATCTCTACTCGCTTCTCCCCGACCCGGCTTTCTACTCGATTCTTCTTCACTTCGCTTGACACCTTCGCTTCACCCTGGACTTGGATTTTGGACTTCTCTCCCTACGGATTCCTGACCACGGCGAACCGGCAACTTCAACCTGAAATAAGAGGCCCTTCTGAGGACATCTCCGGCCCTGACGAGTTAGACAAGATCGCCTAGCCTCCGCTGCCTTACAACCAGTGGATCGGGACGTGTGCGTTAGTGACTGCAGCGGAACCACAACACGACGCCGGTAGCGCGTTAGCTACAATACCCTTTTTTTCCTCAATCTCTCTTTTTTACGCCTTTTTTCTTCTTTTCTATTGAAGACTAGTATCGATAATAATTAATTGACACTTTGTGTCCCGGAGCCGTGTAAACACGTGATTATATAACCACGCGATGTTTCCCGGTCTCGTGTTGTCACGTGATTTACCAGCTGTCCGAAAAAGTGCATTTTATTGACATCTAGTGACTTTAATTAGTATTTTTTCCCTGCTGGTAATCAACGCAAAAACACGGGACCGGGACACAACTTGTGGTTATTATGATTACGTATTTAGACGGCTCTAGAATATAAAACACAAAAAAAGGAGTGAGACCCTGTATATGTGCGAACAATGCAATGTGGCTATCCATAAAGGCCAATGTTGGCAAAACTGTCATACAAAAATGACTTATTTAATTGTTTTAAATGTTTATTTCATATTTATGAGAAGGTTTTATTGATTTAACCCAGTATTTTCATAATTATGACACTTTTAAAAAACCCTTCACAAAGCATGAAATTTCATAAAAATGGGCCGGGCACAGGGTAAATTCTATGTGTATTCGGCTGGTGCTCAAAGTGCCAATATATAAATACAGATGGTTCCGTTTCTGCATTTTCATTTTTTCGAATAAATTTTGGACCCAAATTGATATAATTACACGCAGTGTTTTATTGGTAACCAACCAAGAAGTAATTGCCATGTAGTAACAAAGTAATTTTTTTAAATATAACGAAAATTTCATAGCATCTTCAGAGAACACCGAGCTTATTTATTCCCTCGATTGAATGCGAACAGAAGGAGTGTAAAAAATGCTCATTTTTGTTCACTTAACATTTCATTTGAAAGGCTTGCAATAAAAAAATAATACATGTTACGAAAATGCATACCTTTACCATTGTGTTTTTTTTTTTGTAAATAAATATTTGCGTTCTTATGATTTTCCAAATATTTTATTTTGAGGGCAATTTTCAACGAGTTGTTAATAACTCACTATTACAAAATGGGAATTAAGTTAGGGTAAAGTGGGATTCGAACCACGGACCTTAGAGCAGTGAGTCCGAGACACTAGCCACGGGACCACAACCCGATTCATATTTTACTTTTTGTACTTATTTTTAATTTTGAAAAAAAAACTTATAAAACTTAAACTAAGACCAAATATTTTTTTATAAATGTTTTCATTGTAACTAACAATTTAATAAGACGAATTTTGATATATATTTGTAACTGGAGTTTGTTTCCAACACTATTAAAAAAAAAACATTAAAAACCTACTGTATGGTCAAACTAACTAACTAACCATCACGCCATTTCTCCACAGGGGTAGGTAGAGAGGATAGAACGCCACACCACTCTGTCCTGGCACACTTCCTTTGCTTCCTTCACATTCATACATCTTCTCATGCACGCACGTCGATTATTCCGACTTTTCACATGACCACTTTCAAGAATTTGTTGTACTTGATCATGCCATGTCTTTCTCGGCCTTCCTCGACTTCTACAACCAGACACATTCGCATCATAAATCTTTTTAGCCGTTCTTTCATCATTCATTCGCCCCACATGACCGAACCATCGCAAAAGACCTTTCTTAATTTTGTCGATAATGCTTAACTCAGCCTTGCATTCTGCTCTAATTTCGACATTAGGGCACCTATCATACATTGTTTTTCCGCACATTCGCCTGAGGGATCGCATTTCAACAGCATTCAGTCTACTTTCGTCCCTTTTTTTCCAACTCCATGCTTCGCTTCCATACATTAGGGTTGGTACCAGAACTCCATTATGAACTGCTAATTTAGCCTCTTGCGATAGACACTTATTTGCTACAAAACAGGTCAAACTAACATAGCAATAACTATTAAACTATAAAGAAAAAGGAATAACAACGGAAATTTTCAATTTATTGTTTTATACTGAGCCATGTTAAATGGAAACTACCCTAAATAGAGAACACTCCGTTTTTCATTTTCTATTCACTAGTTTTATATAGATTCCCTGTTATAAATATGTATATTTTTTTTTTTAATAATTGACAGATTTAATTAAGATTTCAGAGGGTTGAAAGTGTAAATTGAAAGACTTGATAAATTAATAAACAATTTCGTATAGATTAGATGGTTACAAGTTACAAATGAACAAAAAGTTTAAAAAATACATATTTTTTTAATCTGTAAAATTTTTAAACATGAATTTTCAAGGATAAACGTCAAAAATCAACACATTACATGCATTCATGTCAAATATCGTTAAAATTATCTGGACTCTTAAAAAATGTTAATTGAATAAAGATTAAATCAATTCTCATGGTTCAATAAATACGCTATACTACACGATGTGTTTTAATTGACAAGATAATAAATATTATACTGAACTGTATAATCTACAAGGATGAGAAGTAGATAGATTATATATTATTAATGTATGTTTTTGTAGAGTAATCAATAAAAAATTTAATGTAAATGGAAAAAATAAAAAAAAGGGTTTCGTATGTCTTTTTATTGACGAAATCAGAGCAAGTAAAATATCAGTTTTCTTTATAAAAAGTTGTGATTATTGTGTAATTATAAAATTGTGTGCTGTGAATTTGAATGTTTGATTTAATTATATTTGTGAAATTTGAAGAGTGGTACATAAAATACAGAAAAAAAACAATGTGGAAAATGCCCGCTTTAAACCAACCAACCATAGGTCATACGCCCTGTAAATAGGTAGATTGTTATGTTTTCTTCTATAAAATGTTCTTTGTCTTTGTTGTAATATTTATTTATTTATATAAAGATATATATTACAAAAAAAAAACCTTTTTCTAATATTATAAGGCCAAGAGCCATGTGTTGAGTTGAGATACAACATCATAGAAAGTGTAAGCATGACAGGCGCCGTGGCGCAGTTGGTTAGACGGCTATCTGTGAAACTGACGTCGCGGGTTCGATTCCCGCCAGTTGCAAGAAGAAAATCCAAGAAAGATTTTTTCTCACGTGGTCTGGGTGTTGTGGTGTATTTTTCATTACCTCCTTCCATATCCCTTCTATCCCACTGCTGACAAGCCTCAAAATAGAGGCGTAGCGGGTTATTCCTTTAAAAAAAAATATTATTAAAGAATGCTACAAATAAAAATTATTACATAAACATTGATTCAATAAACATCTGGGAAATACGCTTAATAGTACTATATATAAATCTATGCAATGTCTCGCAGCCGTATCCTGCAAATGTCTCTTCTCTTAGACAAAATCCAAACTTGTATACACATCATAACTTCATATGTTTATCCAGAACATTGAACACTCTTGGGGCCACAAAATAGGAATTTCTCCAAGCAAAAGTCATACGTGTTTTTGGGGAAATTTAAATTAAAGGAAAACCTGTAAAGGAATATATTAATATTAATAACTCCCAAAGTAATTGAATGTAGTTCTTCTCTACAAAACTTTGGATAGACTCAAAATATAGTTAATAAAATCAACTGGTCCAAAAAGAAGTATAAAAACTGAAAAATATTTTCAGGCGTTGTCTAGTGTGTAGGTGAAATAATTCGGTCAGAAAGTAACCCGCATCAAAGGCTTCAGTTCTTTAGCTTTACAAAGATCAAGAGAATGAAATAATTTAAGGAATAAAGAATATCAAACATAGGCAAAATGGTGAATGTAATACAGTGAGGCCAGTTAAACCAGCCAATGACAGGTCATAGGCCATGTAAATGCCTAAACTTCTATGTACCCTTCTCAAAAATGTTTTACCTCTCTGTTACAACAAATTTTTATTTCCATATTATAAACATTTAACCGGACAGACGGATGCGTCTTGAAACCGGTAGATATTTTAAAGTCGGAAGTAAATATATATTATTTTTTGATAACATTTAGTTCAAGATAACTTCCCATTGCAAAACGGGCTCTGGGTTTAATAGGGAAATATCACATACTACAAATACCGATAAAAATATAAGAAATGGATTTGAGATAATTAATTGTATTTTCGAAATCTATATGGATATTGCGGAAAAATGTTTTCATAAATAAGTCTATTTAAAATATTTAAGGTTCATACAGTAGACACTCTTTATAAAATAAATTCTATTATACAAATATATAAAAAAGAAAAAATAAAATAATTTGAAATGAATAAGTCACTTAGATACCAACATAATATCAAAATTTCAAAATTCCATACAAGTCATGGTCAAAATAGCTTTGTCTTCAAAGGTGTAAAAATTTTTAATAATCTTCCTAATGAACTAAAAACTATTAAAAATAATATATTGATAAATAAATTTAAAGTTAATCTAAAGAAATTTTTTGAACTCTTGTAAAAACAACATCAATTTTTTAATAGTATGAATGTATTATTGTTTTATTTTTATTCTTCATATATCCTACGTTTTTCTTTTTCTTTTCATGTACTTGTAATAAAATTATATAAACTTTTATAAATAAATAACTAAAACAGTGTAAGTGGCTCTCCAAGCACAAGAGTTAGTCTCTTTTTTTGGAGAGTTACAGTGATAAAATTTACTAGATGTGTAAAAGTAGTTATGCTTAGAATTTTACAGAAAACTTGTACTTTTTATGAAATTTATGAATAAAAAAAAATAAAAAAATACATAACTTTAAAAAGATGTCACTAGAAAAACGTGACATGTCTGGCATTGATTGTTGTGACGTCGAATTTTGTGACGATGTTTAAAAAAATATAAACTGTCAGGAACAACGTTGAAAATAAACATGAATCGTGACGTATTAGGGGCGTGACAAATGCAATGACTGTTTTTGCGGAAATTTAAAATTATTACAAAATAACACATTTGCACATATTTTTATGATACGAGTACTAATAAGTAAGTAGCAAAAAACTTAAAATGAAAAAAAAAGTGATATTTTCTTATTCTTAACCCGGTGGAAGTGAAATGGAAAAACCTGAAACGTAGGACTGATCACCTTCCGGCAAGTAACAAATTATTGAAATACGCTGCACTTGGTTTATGGATGTAGTATACTATGCACCGCATTGAGCGAAAACGAAGACTTTTGGGATATCAATATTTTCTCGAAAGATAATAATTTTCACAACACTCTTATCTTTTATTGCCATTTTATTTGTTAGTGTTGGAAACCGGATGCGGCGAAAACGGAAATGAAGTTTCCATTAGACGGATCGTTAGCAAATTGCTCGCTGCTCTCTCTCTCTCTTCCTATTGGCTGAGGATTTGGGGGGGAGAGCGGACTGAGTAGGGAGATTTGTATAAAAGAGGAGGTATATGGATACGGGTGGCAGTGTTGCTGTTGCTATAACGCTTGTGATAAACGATTTCATAGGCGTACTTGACTTGTTCTAAAAATGTCTAAACGATATTTCGGGAATGTCGAAAATTAAAAAAGAATATTTTTTTATTCAAAATTACACATATTATGACAGAATGAATTATTTTCATGTTCTTGCTAGATAAAACCCTGTTAACTATTGAGTCCGTTCATATTCACAATCATTCATGTAATATATTTGGGTGTGAGAATTTGATATTTAAGGACCTGCGGACCCGATAGACGTTGCCTGCTATTTACTTGGAAAAATACTTTTTATTGATAAGCAGATACCTAGGTAATTAATTTTCAAATATAAAATTATTTTTGCAAATGTCAAACTCGGCTCTTCTCCCCAACATGGGTGCACTTAATTCATGAATGCGATTTTGAAAAATGTATTGAATGTCAGTTAAAATTATTTTAGTGCTACCAAAAATCCAGTAAAAAGAAATAAATGGGAAGAAATTATAAGGAATGTTAGGAAAAAACCTTATTAGGATACATCAAAAGCTAATATATGCATTCTCGTCAAATGCAACCCTGGTAGGTCAATGAAAAAAAATTATGCTTCTAACTTTTTTTTACACATTTGATTGAACATTTTGATATTTACGAACACGCGCAGCGCAAAGGTCTACATTTTGCTGAAAACCGCACGTAAATCGGTTAAGCTGTTCAGGAGTTAAGTGACATCACACGTACAGAAGAAATATTTATATATATATATATATTTTAAAGAAATATCCCGCTAAGCCTCTATTTTGAGGCTTGTCAGCAGGTGGGAAAGAGGGGATATGAAAAGTGGTAACGAAAAATACACCACAACACCCAGACCAATAAAAAAAAATATTTTTTGGATTTTTTTTCTTGCAACTGGCGGGAATCGAACCCGCGACGCCAGTCACAGTTGGCCGTCTAACCAACTGCGCCACGGCGCCTATCATAAAGATGATGGTGAGATTAAATGCAAAAAATGACAGATTTTTTCCAAATAAAGAGAATAAGAGCACAAATTACAACAAATTAGTCAATAATGTATTCAACATCATTATATATATATATTAATTTTTTTAATATTGCATAAATAAGTATACAAATATTTAATACCAGATAATCTATATAAAATAAGTGGATTAGAAAGTAAGTCCGGAGTGTTCTCTGGTTAAGATAGTCTCCATATAACATGGCTCAGCCTGTTCTAAGATGGAGATTTTTTACGTTTTATAGTATTAGTAGTTTTATACTAATAAGACAATAACAACAAAAAAAACTTAAACCACTTAATTTTAAATGCATGGATAATTTAATGTAAGAATTTCGTAATCATTAATACATAAATAAAAAAATATAAACATATGTGCCAAGAATGTATAATATTACTTTAAAATAAAAAACATAGTAAAATATGTAGTAAAAAACAAATAGAATGTAATGTAACACATAAGAATATAAATAATATGTGTACCTATTATATCAAGTAATACGTTAATTTGTTTACATATCGCTAGCCCAAAGAAACAGTAAGATAAACCCGAAATTTCCGATGCTGAGATACACGTGCGGATATGCCAATAACTTCTCTACTTTAAAAAATTGAACTCCGTCAGACCCTTCGCACACCTCAAATTCCGATTATCTGAGAATAGGTTCTTCAGCGATATCTGTGTTGCTTGGCTTTTTCTCGCTACTCTGTTATTATGTTTGGTCATTTTATTTTATTGTTTTACATATTACGCATTCTTCTTATTCTCCTTATTTGTGTTGTGTAGATCTAAATATTTTTTTAATTTTGTGAAGAAAGAAATATTTATTTTATTTATTTCAAGATTTTTCTTAATAAAAGTACATAAAAACCTTAATGTATTTAATTTATCCATAACGCAATGATATTTATACCGATACTTGACATATACACGACGAATCGATGCATCGTTTTCTTTAATGTACTATTAAACTATGGTAAGTGAAAACCATGACTACGCAAAACCATTAAATTTAAGATACACCGTCTCCTCAAATATTTTTGGCATCTCATTTAACATATTTTGTCTTAATGGTACAGATTCATCGAGTTTCGTTGATTTTTATTCAGACGTTTTACGGCATTTCAGAATATTATTTATTTGTTTTAGTACCTACCGCCTTTGTAGCATATAATCCTATACCTACTCCCTTAAACCACCCCGTATTACCCTCGCCCATCTCTTCTTCCGGCCTACAGCTTCTCTCTGCGTCTTCGTTCGCCCCCTCAGTTCACACCCCTGGCCATATCGATCCTGTAAATACCACCCCATACCGCCCGCAAAGAGTAAATACCGCCTCGCGAGGGTGAAACGGGGTACCTATCGTAATCCGGGGCTAAAGAGCGTATCGGGTAATATGGCGCAAATTCAGAAACATTAAAGACAAATGTACAACAATACAAATTACAAGTAGTGTAAATGAAATCTGACAAAAAAATACAGTTCAAACCTACGATCGTTCAGTTCAAAGTGTTTCTCCAAACCGACGAATACATTATTATTATATTTATTTAAGACGCCGCGCCGTGTCTGAATACTCCAATATTATTTTTTATGGAGACCGGCGACTCTAGCTTTTTGAAATCACTTTAAAATTATTTTAACGCAATTATAGTATTATTTTATTTATTTTATCTGGGATTATATCAGGATTTAAAAAAAAATGTATGTAACAGGCGCAAGAGCATAGCAGAAAAGGCATTTACGTCTATTTTATTGTACGTTCCTGAATTTATTTCTAATGGGATTTAAAAAATGTTAAAACGAGATTTAAATCACTGTACAGCTTAAATTTAACTATCCGTAAAAAATTATCTTCAAAGTAATAGTTCGCTTGAGAACCCTTCAAGACTTTTTTTGCATTGAACAAAAGCGTTCTGAATTTTTAGTTAAGTTTTTAGTATAACAACAAACGTGTAACAGACTGCTTCGGTTTGTTCTTGCAATTCTCAACCTGAGTACCTACGGTCTGTTGTATTGCTGTTAACTGTAGCCAACTTCTTGGTTTTTTTTTATTATTATTTTATTTTAATAAAAAAAATAATGTTTTTTTACAATAATCATAAGAGGTAAAACAGAGTATTAAAAAAAAAAGCAAAATTACATAGCAATGAAAGACATATTTATAGTAAAAATAGTAAACAAAAAATCCCACAAAGGCATGGCCTGTTTGTAGGTATACAAGAAAATGTTAATTAATTTTTGCTCCTATAATAAATAATGGACAGTTATAATATTTTTGTGTAACATAAGAAAGAAAAAATAAAATATTCTGTAAAAGATTAAATGTTTTTTTTATTTTTATAATAATTAAAAAAGAAAATAAAAAATATAAAAACAACACAAAAATATTCCTTATTATTAAAGGGCAACAAAATATATCATAGAAAAAAAGAGTTCATATTTTTAGTTTGAATCCAGGATAGTGCATGTTTTTTAAAAGAAGGGAAATTTTGAAAATTTGGAATCAATGTATGTAAATTTTTCCTTTTCCATAATGTATGTAATTACTATAAAATAAAAAGGTACTTTTTATTTTATAGTAATTAAAAAAGGAAATCGGAATTATAAAAAAAAAACATAAAAATATTCCTTATTATTAAAGGACCACAAAATATATCATAGAAAAAAAGAGTTAATATCTTTAACAATATTTTGAGTTTGTCCAAATTTTTGTAGACAAGGACTGGATTCGACTCCCTAGGGAGCTGTTTATATTAAAATATTACAACAGAGATGAAGAACATTTAAGAGAAGGTAATATAGAAGTCTAGGCATAAATGGATGTTCAAAAATAGGCGGAATGGTGAATGTTACACAGTGTGTAAAGTTGCCAGCCAAACCAACCATTGACAGGTCATAAGCCCTGTAGATGCATAGACTTCCATATTACCTTATCTTAAATGTTCTTCATCTCTGTTGTAATATTTAATATTTTTAGTTTGAATCCAGGATAGTGCGTGCTTTTTAAAAGAAGTAAATTTTAAAAGGTTGGGATCAATTGAATATTATCAGTAAAAAAAAAAAAAAACATTTTTGGGCCAGTGAAATATGCATGTCTCTGTGCTAGCCTCGTTTTACAATGTGGCATTTCTAACACACGATCCTTCGGCCGTTTTCACACATGCCACGCAAATCCATACGACCCGATAATTTTACCGCGTTTATCCTGCAAACTGATTTCATAGTTTCTATTGTCAGCTCTGAATATTCTTATTTTCTCTGTATGCAGAAGATGTCAATTTTATGCGAATTAAATTAAATTTTAAGCACGTCGATGCCCCGCTGTGCCCGATTTTACCTTGCAATAAGAAACTTCAGCACTAGGGAAAATTTGATACAGTAAATGTTTTCTTGCGCGTGGTAAAAATTGAAGCATTAAATCAAAGACAAAGTTTTTTGAAAATCAATGTTAATTATGGAAAATTTCCGGTTCGCTTTCCGTCGACGGACCAATGGGCAGATCTGACCGAGAATATGCGAAAGAGAACCTCTGACGCCACACGCGGAGTTATTTTAGAAACACAAAACTTTAAAAAAATCTTCGCGCTGATAATAAGATACAAAATATTGTTTTTTTTTTTTGGTTTAGTTTAATAGTCTTTTAACAAATAAAAACATTAAAAAATACCACTGAACTTCCTCATTGATTTCACGATTAAAATAAATATGGTGTTGAATTGTTTACTTGTAAAGTGACTTATAAATATTAATGTATTCAACAGAGACAAAGAACATTTCATAGAAGAGAATATAGAAGTCTACGCATTTACAGTGCTTATAACCTGCAATGATTGGTTTAAGTGGCCACTTTACACACTGTGTAACATTCACCATTTACTAATCAATGACAGGTAATAAACCCTATAAATACCTAAACGTCTTATTATTTTCTATAAAATGTTTATCATCTCTATTGTCATGTTTAATGTGTATTTATTTATCTTCAATAGGTAAGTACATATATCTCTTTGCAGTTAACAAAAAAACCTTTTTTTTTTTTTTCTTAAAAGACGGTGCTAAAAAATTCCTTTACACGCGGTGATAGGTAAAATTCCTAACATCGTGTTACTCCAAGCAAAAGAAGGAATATTCTGAAGTTCAGACATTTGAAAAAAAAATATAGAGACGTCCTGTTAATTAATTCCTTTTCCATAAAAAAAAAAATATATATATATAATTTATGCCTGTTATAGCGGAATAAATTTGATATCATAAATACGCCGATCGTTTCAGTTTTCTGTAATTTTTATCTCTTTCACATAAACACCGGCCACAGTACAGCGTCTCTGTCTTCGTTGTTATAAATTATACTCTCGCACTCTTTCTTATATAGTAAAACAGATTGTTTGTAGTATTGGCATCACTTTCATTCGTGTAATTATTCTTCGCACAGCAAGTATAAATATGTTTTGTATTAAAATCCAGCATATTTAGTCGGCTTCGTGGCGTAATGGTCAGTGCGTTTGCCTACCATGCGAGAGGTCTCGGGTTCAATTCCCGACATGGTTGATACGAAATATTTATTAACTTAAAAGTGTGTTTTCACACAACAATATTTCATAGTCCCTAAACTGGTACCTGAAGCGTGAGACTGATCATCTTACCTTCATGTAACAAAAAAATGATTATTAAGATACGCTGCGATTGGTGTACCAATGCAGTGCCCTATGCACCATTCGGTGCGGAAAGGGAATAATGATGAACCTTAAAAAATTGTTTAGTAAAAAAATGAGTGTTTTTATTGTTTTTCAGAATATTTTCATACATTTACTTTAGAGCATCGCTTTTGCTTTAAATGTATCAATATTACTTTCCTTTGTCCAAAAATTAAATGTTTTTAAATTGCTTAATTTCAAATTTTGGTCAACTCCCTCACTGTTCTCCTGCAATATAAAAACTTTAGAAACTAAAAGTCACACTGACTTAATTTCAACAAAAATGGACATTACTATTTTTTAAGATTATCTCCTAATTTATATATATTTTTTCAAATCCGGCGTGAAAATATTCATTTGAAGCTTATAAAATACAACATTATTATTTAACTAAATAAGAGAGATATATTATGATATATCAAGTCTTGTATCCTATGTAGACTCTTGTTATATCACAGCCACACGAGAGTTAAATGTAAAAGACAGAATAAATAAATAACAATACACAAGAATATTCACCTTTATTTGTCGAAAGCTATGGTGATTAAAGTGGTTTTATTATATTAATTATGTAATTACGCGGTGACTGGTTCGGAGTTCTGTTCGTGGCAAATCAACAATTTTATTACGAAACATTATGTTTTCCTTTTACAGCCTGTATAATATTTATTTACCGCAATTCGCCCCAAAACCACAAAACTAGGAACCTAATTTCGTCGTAAAAATTTTGTGGTTGAATGATGGGAGATGATACTTATTACTTAGTTATATATTTTAAAAAATCACAACAATCCAAGAGGCACTATTTCAGAGGTGAACTTCAGCATAGAGCACCCAGGCTTTATAAAAAACCGATTTCATCATTGCGATCTCACCCTAATTTGAACCTGGAACCACCCGCGTATGAGACAAACCGCCTGGGGTGGAGGGTGAACATACACCATGTACAAATCGCACCCCTAGAAGTACGCTGTGGTATGTTTAAATTGGCGAAACATTGTTTTTTAAATTTGTAAGTTCTCGTAATTTAATACCCAGTATTAGATCATCTTTATTTTTATAATTATTCCATATGTGTGATGTCACTGATCTTCTCCCAAACGGCTTAACCAATTTACGTGCGGTTTTCAGCGAAATGTAGATTTTGAGTTGAGACTTATTTTCGGAATCTCTAAGTTCAGTCATATCACTCCACTACTTCGGGAACTACACTGGCTACGTTTTCCACAGAGGGTCGAATACAAACTCTGTTGGCTTATGTATAAGTCACTGCACAACTCTGCTCCGGAATATCTAAGGGAACTATTCATTTGAACTATGATGAACTAGCTGACAGGCGTCTCACGCTTAGATCAGCTACGTCTACGGCGAGATGAAAAGTTATTGTGCCTCTACGCAAGCAGCGCACTAAATTTAGTGAACGCGCATTTGCGGTCGCAGGCCCTATGGCATGGAATGCTCTCCCAGCAGAGGTGCGAGGCTGTGAAAGTGAAGTGATGTTTCGGAAAAGACTTAAAACCCACTTGTTCTGTAAATCATTTGAATAAATCCGTAGGACGTGACCACAAAATAAATTGTTTTAATTAAATTACAAATTTAAAAGCTTCAATTAAATTAATTTAACAATAGAATCACTATGTTAAGCGCTCTTGAGGTATTTTATTACGAAAACGGCGCTATATAAGCTATCCATAAAAATAATAAAAAGTGTTCTTTATCTCTGTTGTAATATGTTAATATTGCCAGTTCCCTAGGGGTTTGAATCCAGTCCCTGTCTACAAAAACTTGGACAATCTCAAAACATTGTTAATAGTAATACGTTAGTCTTCTGTCATAACAGAGGGAAAAAATGTGGAAAACCCGCTTTCTTGTCTACAAAAATTTGGACAAACTCAAAACATTTTTAATAGTAATACGTTAGTGTTTTTTCATAACAGAGGGAAAAATGTGGTTAACCCGCTTATTCCTGTGGTGTAACAAGCATTGTAACTTGTATTTAAATAATTAATATCTCTAGTATATTATATTGTTTTAAATGAAATGTATTGTCCATTAGGATCTCCGGAAACGATATAAATACTTTTTCTATGATGTCTAACCCTAAATTTAACCCAATAACCTCCAACCCTACCCTTTTTGACACCCACTAATTTGTTCACTGTTTTTATATATTAGTATTATATTAGTATATTAGATATGTTTAGTTGATAAATGACCCAGAAGAAAGCAATGTGTTGTTGTCGAAACTAGTTCGTTGTGTAAACAAATAACGTGATTCACAAAGCAAAACTTTTTTAATTCCAAAAATATAAAATACCGAGTACCCCGAGACAAATTAATATGTAAAACACTAATTTGAGAGGAAGATATGTAATCTAATTAGATACTTGAGCAAGACTCACATATAATTTTAATAAGATAAAAAGAGACAGTGACTATCAGGCGATCATTTGATAACTTCGGGTTACCCCTGAGCACTGGCGGCTCCTGACCGAAAACATTGGCAGTGCATTTTTTTACATGTTGTCAACTTGTATCTTATTAAGTTCAATAATATGATAGGTCTGACGTGATAAACGAGCACGAGTATGACAGCCCGCGCATCGGAACTAGAAACGCTAAATGCGCCCAACATAATACGCACGTTATAGTTAACTAAATTCGTACTAAAATCATGTCATTACGCATGTTCAAAGTGACATTTCAAACGAACTTCAAATCCGCGCATGCGTCGGTAATGCCCGGAATATGTATATTATCTTCTCTCTTCAACGCACAATTCATCGGTATGAAGCATTGTCTGTCTCGCTGAAATGACGATTTTAGGAGATATAATACAGTTCTTACAAATTCAGGGTAAAAGATTGTGTAAAACAGAATATGCACCGGGACGATTGCGCATGCGTAGACAAGATGAGAAAATCGTCCGCTAGAGTCGATTTCGCTAGATTTTTTGGCGCTAGTATTGAATATTTTAATGTTTACGTGTATAGTATTGCAACGAATAAAATTACTAATTTATTTACACAATTTTTTACTTGGCAGTGCACTGCACTTATGCACATACTAAGGAACCGCCTCTGCCCCTGAGGTATCCTCAGGTTACCACACAGTGATTCGGAAGAGTTTTTCACATAGTATGTTAAGAGTTAAACAGCATTTATAATTCAAAAAATTAAATTTAGACTTACGACATTGAAATAACATACTTAATATCTAATGTTCACAATAATTAAAATCTGTACTTAAGTAATACATTTTTAAAATATAAATAATAAAATTAGAAAAAAAAAATTGTTCTCCGTGTCCGGGCGAATGTAGAATACAGTTCTAAGTTTGAAATATAATCGGAACCCTAGACGAGTGTTTTCGACTAGATGGCTACTCGAAGCTAAACATCCTGAAAAAAGAAATGAGGAAGATCAGTGGTTTTTTTGATTTGTTAATAGACTGTTAAACTCAGCGAATATTTTTTTTTTTTTTTTATATATCGTATTATCAGCGCTAAGATTTTTTAATGTTTCGTATTTCTGAAATAACTTCGCGTGTGACGTCAGAGGTTGTCTTCCGCTTATTCTCTGTTAGTTCTGCCTATTGGTCAAGCAAATCGGAAATCTTCCATAACTCTCTTATCGTAGGTTGATTCATATGAACTAGTGAGGTCGTTCAAAGTAGACCATTTTTATAAAAATATTTTTTGCAGGAAACTTTGCCGTGCAATTTAATGCTCCAATTTTTGCCGAGCGCAAGAAAACGTTTATTGTTTCCGATTTCCCGTAGGGCTGAAGTTCCTAATTGAGTGGACATAAGGCCGCCTGGTAGTGTAGTGATTGGCGTATTCGCCTACCACGCTTAAGGTCTAAGGTGCGAGGTGCAATATTTTTTGTAATCGTATAAACTAATAAAACTGTTTCAACTTTAAAAAAATCAAAGTTATTTTATCATCTCTAGGTATCCAATATTTTGCCACATTGTACCTATTCTCTACGAATGCGAATAGTAGCACCTCACTAGGGCCCAAAACAGCAAAATTCTGAGTTTTGAGAATAGGTGTCATAAGAAATAAGACAACGGACGCAGAAATCTCTGGTGACAACCGTCATCAAGCGGAGACGATACAGCTTAGCCAAATTACATATATGATGATGCAACGTACCTTTATCATTTTTATGAAATGAAGATAAGATGATTAGTCTTACACTAGGGGCTATGAAATATTTTAATGTTTCAAAAAACACCCCTTTTAAAAAATATTTCACGTCAACCTTATCGGTAATCGAACACAAGACCACTTGCATAGCAGAAAAACGCGCTGACCGCTACACCACTAGGAGAACTTATATTATAACTTCTTTCTTTCACTTGAGATATTTATGGTATTTTTCGTCGCTGCGTCTCTGAAGGCACTAATTGGCACGAAGATTCCTCCGCAGGGTTTATTTTATTAGTCTCCGTGTCCATATCACGTATTAAGAAAGGGTCCTCATTCCACCCCTGTTCACGACACTCCCAAATTATGATGTGTTGACAGCAAAAACCAGCCGAGTAAATCAAACGCCTGATACGCCTAGCGGACACAAATTCAAACAGAGCCGCATTCGGAATAAAATATCGATATTGTTTATTTTAAATGTTTTTGAAGTTTTTTTTTCTTGTCAATGTAAAGCTTGCATATGAGACAGATCTTTTTTGCATTGATAAACATATAAATATTTTTTCTTCTTGTAAATAGATGGAAATCTGTCTTTATTTTAAACTTTTGATTTCATGTGCATATTTTCATATGTTTTTTTATTTATTTAAGTTTAATATTGTGCGCAAAGTGCTATATTGGTATAATACAGTGATATTATTACTAAAAAAAACATTAACCTAACACAGCACCAATTTATATAAAATAATAAATCCAATGTTTGATACCCTTGATCTACTGAAATTGATTTCATTCTATGTACCACATAGGTTAAGCAGAACATCCACAATATTTTGTTGTCGAAATTCTCGAACGGTAGCTCAATATAACTCACCTATGTTTAGAAAACAGAATACCGGGAATGAATATGAATCATTTTATTTTTTTTTGAATTGAAAAAAAAATAGTTGTTAAAAACAAAGTTGTTTTATTTTTTGTATTGTAACCGTTATAAATTGTATTATTTGCTTCAACCCCATCATTAATTAATGAAATAAAATTGCAAAATTACATTTTATTCGTTGCTTTACTATGAGAATTGCATAACAGTAGAGTAGGTACCTTTAAATATTTATTTATTTATACATTTAAATTAATTGTATTATTTTTTTATACAGAATAATGTACCTTCACTGGGGTGTCCCGTGCCGAGGGAAACATTTTACAAAATGTGAAACATGCCTAAGATTAGCGATTTAACAAAGCTAACATAATTATAACAATAAAAAAAACGTAATTAATCCAAATAACCTAATTATCATTAACATAATAAACAATAAAAAAAAAAAATAATAAAAAAAAACAAAACCAATTTATATAGACAAATAGAACGAATTTCGTAAACAGTACATATTTTATTTTTATTGAATCGGCATTCACTTCGTAACACTTCATTATAAATTATTATGAATATGTTTTTGCAAAAAAATCAAATTGTGTAACACTGATAACAAAGTTTTATTTACATAATAATTTAAGTACATATTTTACCCATTTGGCTTGATCCACTCATCGATACGTGAGCAACCCATCTCCACTATCCATTTCTCAGTAGCAATTTTATATTGTGAGAACTTACTAATAGTTCTTATGGATAATGGAAGTAGATTGTACATTTTGACCGAGAAGTAGTATTTAAAAAAATAATAATTTTGCACCATAAGGGTGGAGTGGAGTAACTCTTGTATTTGTAACGGAAGGTAGATAATATTATTTACGTGCGTATAGTAACAAAACTTTTACATAAAGTTGTTTTATAGATTTTACATTAAGATTTTCAAATATATCGAGAGAGCTAGTTCTGATTGGGACTCTTAAGATAATTTGTGTTGGTTTTATTTATTCCCCTTTCATAACATAAAACAAAAGTCTCATATTACGATTGTTAAGTCCTAAAAATACTAAAATTCTAGTTCAGTTAGCCTTTTTCTGTTTATATAGACTTGAATTGCTCTCTTTTTTAATTTTGCTTCTTAGTACGGGACTGCTTGAAGAATGTGGTCGAGCAAAACGCCGTACCCTCCCAATAGTATTCAGAACGCGAATATTGTAAATAATATCATGTCTCAGTGCCCAAATTATCTCGCGCGGTGATGTGGCGAAATTGTCGGTGGAGGGGATGACTATCATACCCGATTACTCGGTGATC
This sequence comes from Micrasema longulum, assembly GCF_059751315.1. Taxonomy (NCBI): domain Eukaryota; kingdom Metazoa; phylum Arthropoda; class Insecta; order Trichoptera; family Brachycentridae; genus Micrasema; species Micrasema longulum. The sequence continues at coordinate 287,718 of NW_028278438.1, forward strand.
GATTACACAGGTATAATTTTTTTCGCACATCGAGTTTTATTGACCTCATTTGATTATCATTTAACTTTTGTACATCGCTGTCATCTTCATTTCTCTTTACGCACACAGTGATGCGTAGGGCATTGTATTTTATTTTATTTTATTTCATTGGAAAGCCAACAGACATTTATACATTTATAAGAATCAATTATACCATAAATACATATCATAAAGTCCAATTAGAGGCTTCCTCATAATATTGTTATTGTAAATATTGTCACATAAAAATTTCATTAAATTTTTTTTTATATCTATTTTTTATCCATATAAATAAATTATACATACCATAAAATTACTAATACAAAACTTATAATATTACTAGAAATGTATATGTAAATGTGATACTAGTATTCAAAATACATCTACTTTTAAATATTGGTCACACAGTTGCACATTATAATATATAATACAACTATAGTTGACCATACAGTGTTCATTTATTATGTGCCTACATACAGAGCTGCACATAACCTGCATAATATAGGCTACGGATTCAAGGCGCAACATCATAACTTGAATTATTTTTGGAAATTTCACTTTTAAAGGAAGTTAAAGATATGTTATTAATATCAATACAATTTAATTTCTGATTACACATATGGCAGGTTCTATTTACAAATGAATTTTGAAAAGATTTAGTGGAACATTTAGAAATTTTAAAAAGAGATTGGTTTCTGGTCTGCGTTATTGGGACTCTAAAATTAATAAGTGATAGAATCTTAGGGCAATCTATCATGTTATTCAAAGTTTAATACATAAAAATGGCGTCAGCCATGTTCCTTCGAGTTTGGAGAGTTTAGAGCTTACTTAAGTTTATAGATTCATCATTGTCAAACCAATTCGTATCGTTTGTTATATCGCATTCGATCGTCAGTTATATGAAGGTAAGGTGATCAGCTCTACACTACAGGTGCCAGTAATTTGAAGTTTAAACAATATTTATTTATTTATTTAACATTTTGTACATAATGTTATTTGTACATTGGCGGGCTTATTACCAAATGGCAATTTCTTCCAATCAACCAATAAAATAATTGTTTTATTTTTATAATTCAAGTTACAGAACATATTCAATAGAAAATAAATATTAAAAAGCTAAAGATATATAAAAATAGAAATAAACGTAATAAATTACCTTAAATCAAAACTATTATGGGAAAAAGAAAATAAGAGGAAAGGAAGAGAGATTAAAGAAGAGAAAGGAGATGTTTCTTCAGACGTGATTTACCATCAATATTTCACGTTCACTTTGCCAGAAATCGAACCAAGGACCTCAAGAATGATAGAGGAAAGCGCCAGCCACTACACAACAAGGCGGACGTGTATCTACTCGATTTCCCTATTTAGGACGCAGAATAGTACTTTTTATCTGCCTGGACACAGATCTACACTTTTGTACAATATATTATACTTAAATATATAAACATTCCTAATTATATTTATTCGTGGCACCCTAGACATTATATTTGACTGACATTTTTTTATTTTTAAGAAATTAAGGATTATTATATCCCTGGGAAATTTGTTGATTAAGTCTATTAATAATATATTTCATACACTAATTCAATTAACTAATTAAATTGTTGTCGTTCAGTCAGAGTCACTAACCCTTAAAAAGTCAGTTTTAGTTAAATATGCCACACCCAAAGCGTAAAATTATGTTCTTTAAGTGCAAAAGTCACCAAGGCTACTAAGTTACAAAAAAGTTATTTATATATATGTACGGGTATGTATCTGTATTAGTGTATGGGTATATGTGCATGTGTGTATGTATATGTATGTATGTGGTTTGTGTAAATTTATTTATATTTTTATTTCTTTTTTCATTGTTTTATATTTACTTACTATTTCTTCTTCTTCTCTTCCTTCCCTATTTTCCCATCTCACTTATTTTCACCCCTAGCGGACTGTACGTTTTGTTTTTTAATATTTTTATTCCTATATGAAACCCGTAATTAGTCTTTTTATTTGTTGTTATTCCTTGTATTGTTTATAACTATGACTGTGTTGGTTTCAAAAATAAATTAATAAAAAATGTAAAAAAATAAAATAATACATTTCAATTTATTCAATTGCATCTTTCAAATACTTATTTATAGTAAAGAAAAATTTATTTATTAGAAACACTTTTAACACTCCGGCAAATTTACGAATACAGATTATTTACATAATTTTTTTAGGGAGCTTATTAAAAAAAATTACTGCCATGCATACTCGTAAAGGTGGTATTAAGATAATTTAAGTTTTCGTATTGCTTTATTTTTTTTTTACATATTTATAGATATTGCATAAATTTTATTCGAAAAACACGTACGATGTTTGATCAGAGGAATTTCTCTTTTGTGGCCCAAGAGTGTTCAATGTCTTGGATGAACATATTCAACTCTCCAAAACGAAAGCCATTTTCAGAAAAAGTGTACAAGTCTGGATTTTGTTTAAGGGAAGAGACCGTTGCAAGAAACTACTGCGGGATATTGCAAAGATTTATATACTATTAAGCGAGTTATCCAAATGCCCTTTGAAATATATGTATGTTTATGTACTAATATATTTTTTTGTTGATTATATATGTTTTTAATGCATCTAAAGCCAGATATGGTCCGATTTATCATCTTCTCTTATTCAAATAAAAACCAATAATTTTTTAAAATTTAATTTTTCCAGATATTTTTTAAGTATTCTACATAACATGTATTTTTTTCAAACAGTATAAAAAATTCACGCGGTAAGGGGTTAAGCGAGTTATCCAAATGCCCTTTGAAATAAATGTATGTTTGTGTAATAATAAAAAAAAAAAATATATATATATACGTGCTTCCACTTTCCATTATGTTGTACCCCAACTCAACATCGCCCCCCTGGTCTCACAGAGTTTGGGATTCGTTATTGTTATTATTTTATTTTTAGTAATATGTATTTATTTCTATGAATAAATAAATGAAACAAATTAATTCTAAAGTATTATTGTTGCATTTTTTTTTTTATATAATCACCTAGCTGAATACAAACCAATTTATTTTGATAGTAAATTATTCTCAACTTTACTTTATAATATTTATATTAAGAACATGACATTTTCTAATGTTAAATGTTATATTTCATTTAAAAACGTTATGTTTTTTTTTTACTTTTTTGTTGTTTTTTTTATATTTTATTATTATTATATTTTTTATATTTAATTTTTCACTTACATTTCATATTACGTGTAACATAATAAATTGTTCACTGCTGTGATTATTTCGGTAAAAGGTTCTTTAAACCGTTGATTTATAAATAAATTGAATATCTGTAAATATTCTTAGTAAAAATAATTGTTGTTTTCCCGAATAAATAAATAAATGTAATAATATAATATGAAGGCACTGAGGCGGTAAAGATAATATAAATAGTAAACGGAGCAAAAACTTGAGAAATTTAACGCGTCTTGTCATCCCGACAAGAACACGTGTTTGGACGGGTCTTGGGACGCGTTTGTATGGTGGCACTATAACAAATGACTATCATTGCTATTCTATTGTTTCGCCGTGATCTCTATTCATTTGTTTATTTTTGTTATTTGCTTTAGTATGCTTCGCGAGTTATTTTAGCGCGTCGTTTTATTTCTGATCACTCTTTGTCCTTCTTTTTACCTCTCATCCGCGACTAATGGCGTAGTGGTACCTACAAGAACATCACAACTACTACCATGACAATTTCCCCTTAGGAGTAGGCAAAAAGGATGGACCGCCGCACACGTCTATTCTAACAAACATTAGTTTCTACCATATTAATATATTTTGTCATGCATGCTCTTCGGTTGTGCCTGCTTTTGACATGACCAGACTTGAGATTTTTTTTTGTCTGATCATGCCACGTCTTTCTTTGGCGTCTTTGTCCTATGTATCCATACGTTCTTGCCATGTATATATATATCTGTTTTACCATTTCTTCGTCATCCATTTGTTTTGCATGACCAAACCATTTTAATTCAATTCAATTCGTTTATAAAAAAAAACTCATAGGTACATTAAAAACTAAAATTCAAGACGTACATATTTTAAATAGAAAAAAATACAAATACTCTTGCAAAAGTAAAAAGAGAATCTTGCTCCGGAAAATTTATTCAGATATATGATTTAGAAGCCTTATGTTGGTTGTTGATCGCAAAAATAATAATATATTGTGAGTTGTCAATAGCGGCATCGTCCCTAAATGGCTCGGTTTGCGAACTGTCAAATGTCAAACAGCCTGTAGTCTGTAACGGCGTCGAACACTTCGTACTGCGCATGCTTACGTGCAAGGAACTGCCAAATGTAAAACAGCTAATAAAATGGCCCTGGATTTGGCAAAATAATTTTTATTCAAAAAACTACGCAAGAACTTGCATTAGGTCTTAAAATTCAAGACGTACATATTGTTAATATAAAAAAATACAAATGTTCTTGCCAAAGTAGTACAAGAATCTTGCTCCGGAAAACCTCTTCATATACATGGAACTGATCAACATACAGAGCGACGTTGTTCATCATAGCGGTAGCCCTTCCGATAGGCATAACAAACGGCAGGTTGGTCGTGTATATTGGAATACGAAACAATTTATGCTGACTCTGTAATTATTATCTCCTGTCTTAAGTAATTATCAGGAATAAACAAACCGATGCTCATCATAATTTCAGAATTATCGACCATACCGCGCAACAATCAATAAAAATCTGTAGTCAAATACACATTCCTTCTAGTCTCTTAAATGTTGTAGCCGAGCATACCCTGGAGAAACTCGGTCGGGTATAGCCAAGGATAATACCCGCACTCTCTCATGTAGAGATATCTCAGAAACTTCTTTTAGATGTTATTAATTTTACCAAAATCTTTTTCGTTGGGGCAAGATTATTTCTGCAATATTTTTATGTATTAAAATAATTTAAAATTGAAAAACGCTGAAAGCTGTCAGCCACGTGGATGTTTCCAACACTTTTTTTTTCATAGATTTATTAAGTGCGGGTTAGAAAAAATTCTCTAAAATTTTTTGGGTTTTACATGTTAAGCAAATTAAAACTATTGAAAATGTAACATGCATCAAAAGTTAAACATTCGCAAATTGTAGGTTGGATGGTTTCTGCGTAATATAGGCAAATTCCTCGTCCAAGGTTATGTTTATATTTAGCACACATAACTTTTTTTTCATCCACCTAGATATACACCAAATTTTAAATGAAAATGTATTTAAAAATAAACATATATACTAAATATATATTTTCCTCTACACCTCCACACGAAAATTCGAGAATGTTTTGACTTATTCGTATTTTTAAGTCCGGTATGCTGTGATAAAGAAGCGGAAAGAAGCCATTACCAAAGACAAACATTCCGTGGTAGAATGAATTGAATTCAAACAGATGGTAATTGAATGATATTGTATACGTCTGGCCTTTCTGGCCTTATGCAAAATATTTGCCGTAAACGCATTTTTGCACAGGGACAATTCCAAACCAAAAGCAAAATCGCGTAGGTATATTTATTGAGTTGGCGTTTATTTTGTTGAACTCTACATAACAATTTTAATATGAAAATTGAAAACTTATCTGAGTCTGTTAATTTCGTTTACTATTAAAAAAAAAATATAAATCAGGTTTTCGATTTGATCATAAGTTTTTCATTTCAATATTGAAATTGCTTATACCTACACTGACGTTCATCGGTACATATTGATACGGAATAAAGTAACATTGACATTTATGTAAGAAAATGTGTATATATACATATAAAAATTCAAAATGTCTTCATCGATAATCTGTAATTGAACATCTTTAGAAAAAAAATTGTGAACATATTTTATTTTTCAAACAAAAAACTTAATTTTACTTTGTAGATAAAATAGAAGATAAATTTTAACATCTCATTAGAATACAGGCCTTGGATACATGTTGAAAGGTATTAAAAAAATAAGGATTTTTACTTGGGAACGAAAAGTTAAGCTTATTTCAGACTACCTAAGGTGAGACCTTAGAGTATATATTATATAGAGTGAGACTGACTTGAACTTAACAAAATCTTTACTTACTTATAAACCTGGTATAAAGTTACGCCTACGCATGGTGGTAGAATAAGTTTGGGAATACCATCTACCACTATATTAAGGATATACTACATATTACATTTTATTAGTACGAAATATTCCCAATCAGCAAAAGTGCTGGTATGAGGGGATATATATAATAACACAACAGTTCAAATAAAAATTCAATAAAATAACATCACATATCACTCGTCACACGGGCTGTAAGAACTGTTTTATTTAGGTGTTTTTTAAGTACGTACATGTTTTGTATATTTTTTATATCATTAGGAAGTGAATTGTAAAAATTTATTGCTGTATACAAAAAACGGTTTCTTTTTCTGATGGTCTTAGGTTGATCGTAAGTTAAATTATTTGATGCTCTTGTATTTATTTTATGTATGTTGTAGTTAAAATCAAATTTAATATTTGTCTTTATTGTATTCTTTTTTATCTTAAATATCATTTTTATTTTTTCTGTGTAGATCAATTCCTCTAGGTTGAGCATTTTTGTGGATGGTATTTCCATCCGTATTCTACCACTATGAATAGGCGCAACTTTATACTAAGTTTATGAATAAGGCCCTAAATGTTGAGTGAGTTGCCAGAAAGTAACCATCAACCACTGGAGTGAGGCAAGGCTGTGTCCTTTCACCGTTTTATTCATCATATTGATGGATTTTATCTTATTCAAATCAATATCACCTGATCGAGGAATAGAAAGGAACTCTTTCCTAAAGTTGTGCGACTTGCAGTGTGCAGACGATGCAGGTATTTTTAAAAAGTCTGTTGGTGATTTTCAGGTAATTGTTGACAAACTGCAGGAAAATTCAACTCGTCTGGGTCTTGACATTAATACAAAAAATACTCAGATTATATGCAACAAATCCTGTCCTGACCCTGATCAGTCTCTCTATAATAATGAACAGAAGATTGAGAAAGTTAACAGCTTTAAATACTTGGGAGTTCACATAACTGAGGAGGGAAGAATGCACAAAGAGCTCGCAACCCGTCTAGGAATTGCTGGAGCAACTTTAAACATGATGCGTGTTATTTGAAACTCTAGTCTATACTCGATCAAAACAAAATGCTAATTATTCAACTCTTGTATAATGCCAGTAATCTAATATGGGTGTGAATCTTAGCTCCTTACTAAAGCTCAAAACACCTAGCTTCTTAATTTTGAGAGTCAGTGCTTGAGAAGAATATAAGGTAGTTTGATTTTATAACTAACATTGAAGTCCAAGAACGGAAGCAGCAGCCTCTTATAATGAGCGTCTTGAAGATGCGGCTTAAACACGCGCTGCGTATGCTTCAGGAGAACCCAAATCCAAGTTGCCTCTTTTTTAACCTGCGGGCTCACGCCGTCCTGGAAGGCCGTCGTTGACGATCTTTCGACATTATTTGGCAGAACTAAAGGCCACTGGTTTGACGTGGGAGGAAGCGAGAGTGCTGGTTGGCTATATTTAGGAGTGGATGTTGAAAAGAAGAACCATCAACATTGTGTTTGTATTATTTATAAATGTTTTACATTTGTTTACTCTTCCTAAGGATAATACATTACAATTTTTCTACAATTCAAAATAATCAACAAAAATAAAATATATAAAGACTTCAACGTCTAACAGTGGGCCATTCCTTTTTTAAAATTATTACTCTTAGGGTATAGTACATAAATATCTTATGATACTACAAGCCTAAACAGAAAATTAATTTATGTCTACTAGTTTGAAGACGTATTCGTCTCTTCGTCAAGACACCAATTAAACTAACATGCAAACCCCACTATACACTTTCACAAAAGTTGTTGCACAAAAATATAATACCAACTTGCTGATTTGAAACTTCATGCTTTTAGTAAGTAACATTAACATACACTGATTAAAGTTGATTAAAATGTTTGATGTGGGAGAAACGCTAAAATACAGAGGGAATGGAGGAAGGGAGGAGCATGAGTTTGCTAGGTGAAGTGTGACCATTAAAATTGAACATCACATAATGGCTATATTGAAAGGTTATTTTTCTCGTGTATTTATATACAAATACACGAGAAAAAAGAGATTTCTCGTGCCACGAGAGTGGTTCAGAAAAGCACCCCTGAGTTATCTAATAAACTAATTTACTAACTGAGATGGATATGTTCTCATCATCACTATGGCAGCATCATCTGCATGGCATGTGATGTTAATGACCTTATATCCCTTAGTAGATTCACTCCTTTTTTTTATTCTTAAAAGCGTTTTTATACATATTTATTCTGCTGGTGTAAGAAAAGGTTTTTGGCGTTCATATTGTTGTGCTATATTTAGTTATAAAGGTGCTAAACTTGCTTTCTTTCTTTGTTGTTCTCAATATGTGTTATTTTCTGAATGGTAATATTATTTATGTCCCGAATTGAGTTGTTGTAACTCCTGGGAATGTAATTCAACGAATTACAGTTGTAAAATACTGAAAAAAAATAATATTATCTATATTATTAAGTTGCATTAAACCGATTTCATTTAGTGGTTTCAAAATCAGCACGTTGGATTCATATTTTTATGCAACAACCATGGTGAAGGTGAATAGTAGGATTTGCATGTTAGTTTAATCAGTGTCCTGATGAAGAGACGGGTACGTCTCGAAACCGGTAGACACAGAAAAGTCGGTAAGTGTTTATACACAGATATTTAATATCATTTAGTAAAACGTTTGCACACAAAGTTAATGCTTTGAATATTAATAATACAAAATAAGTAGGTACTATCGGAAAAAACTCATTAAAAATCTGACTAATCCTCGCAAAGACAGATTAAAGTTTTGCTATTAAATTCTTAATTTAAATAAAGTAATTATCTAATCAATTTTAAATAGGTGCAATTTAATAATAAAAAAAAAAAACGGTTTTTTTTTCATTCTCGGGGCATTTATGATGACGTCAGCCTTTACATGCAGTTACAAATTATAATAAGCATGTAAATAATTCAGTCAGATGAATCTCATCATAACAAAAAAGAAGAAATATGGATGTTCAAACATAAGCAAAATGGTGAATGTTACACAGTGCGTGAAGTAGCAACATAAACCAGCCAAAGACAGGTCATAAGCCCTGTAAATGCCTCGACTTCCATAGTCCCTTATTTAAAGTATTCTCCATCCCTGTTGTAATTTGTTAACAAAACAGTAACGACTAAAAAGAACAAAATGTACACAAACATAAAAATAATCAGAATATAAAAAGATAACATTAACAAAAACACCGTCACTATCTTCAAAATTTGATATCTAAAAAAAGTGTAATCATTCCAAATTGAAATATTGCGCCTATTTACAAAAAATATTAGTTTTGTTTTCAGATTCCACGTTTAAAAATCATCATTAAGATTAGAAATTCTTTTACAAAAAGCGTGAAATAGACAAGCAGGCACTTATTATAAGTTTATTGATCTGATCCGTCGATCTGGCCGCAAGATAACATAATACGGCTAGCTTAAACGGTGTGAATTATTTGCACACCTTGTTCATTTCAATTAGAATCCGTCTCGAGTTGGTTTTTGCGAGCCGAAGAAATCCAAACAAGTCCAGCGTTTTTCCCTCCAATAAATTAGGCTGCGCGGCAAAAGTGCGCGGAAACAGAAAAAAACGTTGCGAATTCAAATTGGCCTCCTATCGGTACAAATGATCGCCTTGTTTGCCGCTTTGGAAAACGTTCGGCATGGTGACGAATTCTGCTTAACCCTTTATTGAGAAAAATTGTATATATAACTCTCTTTTAGGGAATGGGTATCCAGTACACATTGGATGAAATAACATTATAAATAATTAGTTGTGCTTTTCGATATTCCTTCCTTATACATTTACGTACTTACTGAAATAATTGATTATTTAATAATAAATTCTTATGATGCACAAAAAAAGCATTTTATCAGAAATTGGAGACAAATTACCTATTCAATTAAAAGTTTAGCGAAGAGTATCGAAAAAACGATTGTCTCTGACACTCTTTGCGTCTCACTCTCGCCATAGATATATTCGCGAGCGAGAGAGACGATTTCACATATGACGCAGGCCAATCTGTACCGTCGAAATAAAATGACAGTTGGTCTCAGTTGCTCTGGGAGCATCGCTAAGGGTGGCTCGTTGGCTCGTGCTGTGAGCGTAATGAAATATTTTTTTCATATTTTTAGCAATTGCATTAAAAATATTATTACTTTCGGAATAAAGTTTATATTGCTGCTTTTACTTTAATGTGTCATTAATTTTGAAGATGTTTTTTAAATTGACTTAAATTTATTATCTTATAATTCACTTAAAGATTCTTCTCATCGTTTCTTTGAATCCCTTAAAATATGTAAGTGTATATTTATGTTTTTCCTTTTTTTTAAATGTTATTACTATTTTATTTAATTTTTACATCTGAGCATATTTTTCATTTTTTATTTTAATTCTCATTTTTTAATTACTTTTACAAATTTCTTTTATTTTTAATATTATTTCCATTTGTAAATACAAACTACAAACTAAAAACTTTAAATTAACTTTTTTTATTTTAATTTTAATTTTTAAACAACTTCAATTTATGTTTTTTTTCCTTTTCTTTTTTGTACTTTCATTAATAACCTTACGTATAATTACTTTATAATATGGAAACTTCACTGGTCTATTAGAATTAAGTCTAAAGGAGTAAAATATAAAACTATTTTACTGTACTGTATGTTTCCTAAATAAAAGAGAATATTTAAATAAATAAATTAATATAATATGTATTGACTACACAGCACCGGAAAGCGCGGATTTTTTTTTAGCACAGAAAAAAAAAGTGTTTGAAAAAAAAAAAGTCTACCAAATTCATAAATACCCGGTGCATTATAAATTCGGGATGCTTCGGAATAACTCGGGCGCTCGTTATTAAAAAGCCCGGTTCAATTTCGTAAAGCAATGAAATTGCCTCCGAGTAGTGCTTACTGACGTCACTTAACATAAGCATTCTAATTTTTGTGAGAGTATCTCGGTAAAACGTGTTTGCCTAACATGCTTGAGGTTCTAGGTTCCAGTGCCGGAAGGGAACGACGTCAACAAAGAAACTTATGGTTCAAAACGTAAAACTACTCTTTCAAGAGTAGTTTAGTCGCCTTCTGTTTGATCCGCGTATGCGGCTTCTGGACTATTCTTAATTCTATGATTACGTAATAGGAAGGCCTTAAAACACTTTTAATTTTTATTTAATTATTTATTTATTTAAACGCGTTGTAGGCTTTTACATGTTTTACATATATTTATATATAAAGAACAGACATATTTTACACAAAAGTAGCAAAAAATTGAAAATGAAGTAATAAGAAAAAGAAAATAAAAATATACAAAACTAATCTTACATATTGTACATACATACATATATTCCAGTAGAGAGAACAGAAGTTAATTTTTTCCCAACGGCTATATTAAAATAATCTTAACATTAGAAGAATGTAGAAAAATAATAATTAAGAATACAGATATAAGTTAAAAAAAGGTATACAATATAAAACAACATAGTATTATTTAAGTACTTAAATTTGAAGATAGTAAATTGATACACTGCCTTTTAAAATTCAAAAGTGTTGTATTAAATATATCGATATCATTTGCGCATTCGTTTGCAAACACATGAATTCTCCTTATAGGCGAGTGTGCACTGTAGTTAGTTGTAGATACATTTATATAGAAGAGTTTATTAAATCGAGTAATCCGGCCGGGCACTCGCAAGTTCATTAGTTTTAACAGTTCGGAACAGTCAAATATTGAATTTAATATTTTAAATAAAAAAAAACAAATCATTTAATTTTCTTCTAATTTCTAATGTGTGTAAATTTAAATATTAATTTGAGTATCTATAATGAATACGTTCAACTGGAATACCTAATTTAAAATTAACGAAACGTAAAAATTTATGTTGAATTCTTTCGATATTAATAAAATAAATAAAACAACTTTGTTTTCAACCACTAATTTTGTAGTAATGTGTAGTGTTTAGTGAACATGATAGAAATAAAATAAAAAGGACTCAATTCATTAGTTACGTAAACCTTGACGAAGAAGCTTGTTTGCTTTGAAACCGGTCGGTGAAAAATAAAAATCAGTGGTTAAAAACAAAGTTGTTTTATTTATTTTATGATAATGAATAACCACAAAGTTAGTTCTTCAAATATAAACTTTATATCTTTCGATATTATTTATATGCACTTTATAATA